>NC_059212.1:3598474-3600974 GCF_020615455.1 Coregonus clupeaformis | reverse complement strand
CGATCAGAACAGCGTTCAAGGCGGGAGCATAACCGAACACAGACGTCATATTTACACCGGATCGATATCGAGCCCTGGCCCCGGTCGCCCCATGCAGTTCATTCAGTCCTCTCGGTTTGGAAAAAACGTTATATTCCTCTCCTATTTTTCTCCTCTCAGTCGACAGAGCGGGAGAATGATTTTTAGTAATATAGTAACGTATAAACTTTCTCCTGTTCTTCAACCGTGTCCCCGCATGGGACAGGAGCAGCGCGAGGGTTAACACTAAAAGGTTGTATAAATCCTGCTCCCGCGAGGTTCCTCCTCGATCGATTTCCGTTTGAATCACATATTGTCCGCCAGAGGACAGGAAATCCCCGACATTAATTTGATTACTGGAGCAAGGTGGTTTGTGAATTTCTGGAGACACACACACAAGCGCTCTCACAGAAACTCGCAAAACCACTCCAAATGCACTCTGCTGACGACCTGACCTCGGAGCGCGCGCACGTAGGTCTCCTCTGCACCCAATGTTGCTTTCGTTTACTTAATCTGAACACCACTCCCTTAATGCATATGAAAACATCTCTCTCCTCTCCTCCTCCTCTCTTCACCCTGAGTCAGGGGTTGTGTGTGTGTGGACCCTAAGCAATATTAGGTGGTGTGTGTGTGTGTGTGGGGGGGGTTAAGGCACATTTCCTGCAATTCTACACATTTTGAAATGATTTATGCCATGTTGATTTCATATCTGAGTGAGAATGACTAACAAAATCAATGGGGGCCCACTGGAGGTCAGGGCCCCTGGGCACGTGCATTGGGGGCCCACTGGAGGTCAGGGCCCACTGATGGGGGCCCCCTGGAGGTCAGGGCCCCTGGGCACGTGCATTGGGGGCCCACTGGAGGTCAGGGCCCCTGGGCACGTGCCCTGCGTGCCCGGTTGGGATTTGACCATGATTACTACAAATTTAGACACAGTAGCTGACTAGACTAACTACCAATCAAAAAACGTGTTAGCTGACATGGCTAATTGAGTGACCGTCAGTGACTGACATAACAAGAGAAAAACCACTGTCGCTTACGCCTGGAACATGCCCTGTATATGTGTATGTGTGTGTGTGTGTGTGTGTGTATGTGTGTGTGTGTGTGTGTGTGTGTGTGTGTATGTGTGTGTGTTCGTGTGGTTATGGGGTAGGCTATTATTTGCCCAGGTTGTCTTCATTAGCTGCCCGAGCGGGCTAATGTTAATTGGGATTATGTCTTGCTCGAGCTGTATCTTGTACCGATTAATCAGGATGATCACGAGGGACAGATAACAGCTCTCTCACCTCTCGCTCAGATCAACACTGGGCTCAACACTGGGCTCAACACTGGGCTCAACACTGGGCTCAACACTGGGATCAACACTGGGCTCAACACTGGGATCAACACTGGGCTCAACACTGGGCTCAATATTGGGATCAACACTGGGCTCAACACTGGGATCAACACTGGGATCAACACTGGGCTCAACACTGGGATCAACACTGGGATCAACACTGGGCTCAACACTGGGATCAACACTGGGCTCAACACTGGACTCAACACTGGACTCAACACTGGGATCAACACTGGGCTCAACACTGGGATCAACACTGGGATCAACACTGGGCTCAATATTGGGATCAACACTGGGCTCAAAACTGGGCTCAACACTGGGATCAACACTGGGATCAACACTGGGCTCAATATTGGAATCAACACTGGGCTCAACACTGGGCTCAACACTGGGATCAACACTGGGATCAACACTGGGCTCAACACTGGGATCAACACTGGGATCAACACTGGGATCAACACTGGGCTCAAAACTGTCACTTAGCGAATTACACTCATATTATAGCCTAGGCCCCTCTCTCTCGCTCTCTCTCTATCTCTCTCTCTCTCTCTCTCTCTCTCTCTCTCTCTCTCTCTCTCTCTCTCTCTCTCTCTCTCTCTCTCTCTCTCTCTCTCTCTATCCCTCTCTCTCTGTCTCTCTCTCTCTCTCTCTCTCTCTCTCTCTCTCTCTCTCTCTCTCTCTCTCTCTCTCTCTCTCTCTCTCTCTCTCTCTTTCTCTCACACTCATGAAAAGATAGGCTATAGCTTCTTTCTGAACGTAGGCCTACACTACAGAGGAGGACAGATCGCAGAGTTTTTTGTCATTTTTGTTAAATATTCCTAGAGCTTTATTCAGAACCTGCTCAAAAGCTCTGAATGTAGCCTTCGTGTCATCTGGCCCACCGCTGAGTGGACAATGTGTGATCTGGCTGGGGCTGGTGCTGAAGGACAGCGCACTACGCCGCTGTACCCGGCAATGCATCTTTCTCAGACCAGAGTAGCCCAGATGAAGTTTGACTTCTTGTCCATTCAAACTACTCATATTTGTAAATCAGCCAGTAAGTCACAACTGACCCCAAATGCAATGTTGAACAACCCCAATATTTTCCTTACCGGTAGTTACTAATGATCTGTTTTCTGATTGGCCAATGCCAATCAAGAGTGTGTG
>NC_059212.1:3538474-3593474 GCF_020615455.1 Coregonus clupeaformis | reverse complement strand
ATCACAACACAACACATCACATCACATCACAACACAACATATCAAAAAACAACAGAACACAACACAACACAACACATCACATCACATCACAACACATCGAAACACATCACAACACAACATATCACAACACAACACATCACATCACATCACAACACATTACAACACATCACAACACATCACATCACAACACATCACAACACATCACAACACAAAACATCGAAACACATCAAAACAGAACACAACACATCACAGCAAATCATGACATATCAGAACACAAAACATCGAAACACATCACAACACAACACATCACAACACATCCCATCACAACATATTACAACACAACACATCACAACACATTACATCAGAGCACATCACAACACATCACAACACATCACAACACATCACAACACTTCACAACATAACAGAACACAACACATCACAACAGAACAGAACATGTCACAACACAACACATCACGACACATCAGAACACAACACATCACATCACATCACAACACATCACAACACATCACATCACAACATATTACAACACAACACATCACAACAAATTACATCAGAGCACATCACAACACATCACAACACATCACAACACATCACAACACATCACAACACAACACATCACATCACAACACATCACAACAAATCACAACAGAACAGAACATGTCACAACACAACACATCACGACACATCAGAACACAACACATCACATCACATCACAACACATCACAACACATCACATCACATCACAACACATCACAACACATCACAACACATCACATCACAAAACATTGAAACACATCACAACACATCAAAACACAACAAATCACATCACAACATATCACAATACAACACATCATATCACAACACATCACAATACATCACAACACATCACAACACTTCACAACACAACACTTCACAACACAACATAACACATCACCTCACAACATATCACAACACAACACATCACAACACATCACAACACATCACAACAGAACAGAACAGAACACATCACATCACATCACATCACATCACAACGCAACACAACACAACACATCAAAATACATCACTACACAACAAAACAAAACACATGACGACACATCATGTCAAAACACAACACATCACAACACATCATATCACAACACAACATATCAAAAACAACAGAACACAACACAACACATCACAACACAACATATCACAACACAACACATCACATCACATCACAACACATTACAACACATCACAACACATCACATCACAACACATCACAACACAAAACATCGAAACACATCAAAACAGAACACAACACATCACAGCAAATCATGACATATCAGAACACAAAACATCGAAACACATCACAACACAACAGAACACAACACATCACATCACAACACAACATATCACAACAAAACCCAACATAAACCAACACAACACAACACAAGACATCACAACACATCGAAACACATCACAACACAACAGAACACAACACATCACATCACAACACAACATATCACAACAAAACCCAACATAAACCAACACAACACATCACAACACATCACATCACAACACAACACATCACATCACAACAGAACACAACACATCACAACACATCACATCACATCACAACAGAACACAACACAACAGAACGTTGCTTACCAAAAGTAATAGAATAGACAGCAACTGCTCCCCAATACAACTCAGACCAACTTCTACCATACTGCCAGGAAATGGCACCCTATTCCCTATATAGGGTCTATATAGTGCACTACTTTTGACAAGAGCCCTATGGCTATGGCCTAAGTTGTGCATTATATAGGGAATAGGGCACCATCTCGTACACAAAAAGAAAGACAGAGGGTAGAGAATTTATTCATATTTTTCCCAGAAATGTGTTGTCTGTTATGCCACCGCTAGACAGTTAGAGGCCCATATTGAGCCCTCAGATAGTTTTAATACAGACTTTTATGTAGACACACATTATATGTTGCAGAGTGGACGTCACAGTTGATTCAGTATTAGAATCGAAAACTTCTAGAAATATGAGAGAGACGAAGAGATTTAGGAGAGAGCGGTTTCCACTAGATGGCCAAAATGCAAAGTGAAAATTGTTCATGTTATAAAAATGTATCAAAACAAAAATGAGATTTTTGGTCTTCATTTTAACATAAGGGTTAGGCATAAGGTTAGCAGTGTGGTTAAGGTTAGGTTTAAGGTTAGGGTTACGTTTAAAATCGAGTTTTAAGAATATACATTTTAGAACTAGGCGGTGCTTCAGACTTTGCAAATTGGCCAAAGCAGGAAACGCACCAGTCAACAGCTCAGCTTATTCTGACAAAATATTTGCTATACTGTCGGTCAGTTTGGCTAATCAGGAACATATGTCAAAAGGGACTGTATATGAGTATACACAAAACCACACACTCCTTTTCTCCATATTACTGTACATATTGACATTGTGATGAAACTACACCCCTCCAGTCCTTCTCTCATTCCCTCTTGATTGGCTCTCTCTCTCTCTCTCTCTCTCTCTCTCTCTCTCTCTCTCTCTCTCTCTCTCTCTCTCAAATCAAATCAAATCAAATCAAATCAAATGTTATTGGTCACATGCGCCGAATACAACAGGTGCAGACATTACAGTGAAATGCTTACTTACAGCCCTTAACCAACAGTGCATTTATTTTAAACAAAAAAAGTAAGAATAAAACAACAACAAAAAAAGTGTTGAGAAAAAAAGAGCAGAAGTAAAATAAAGTGACAGTAGGGAGGCTATATATACAGGGGGGTACCGTTGCAGAGTCAATGTGCAGGGGCACCGGCTAGTTGAGGTAGTTGAGGTAATATGTACATGTGGGTAGAGTTAAAGTGACTATGCATAAATACTTAACAGAGTAGCAGCAGCGTAAAAAGGATGGGGTGGGGGGGGCAGTGCAAATAGTCCGGGTAGCCATTATTAGCTGTTCAGGAGTCTTATGGCTTGGGGGTAGAAGCTGTTGAGAAGTCTTTGGACCTAGACTTGGCACTCCGGTACCACTTGCCGTGCGGTAGCAGAGAGAACAGTCTATGACTAGGGTGGCTGGAGTCTTTGACAATTTTGAGGGCCTTCCTCTGACACCGCCTGGTATAGAGGTCCTGGATGGCAGGAAGCTTTGCCCCAGTGATGTACTGGGCCGTACGCACTACCCTCTGTAGTGCCTTGCGGTCAGAGGCCAAGCAGTTGCCATACCAGGCGGTGATGCAACCAGTCAGGATGCTCTCGATGGTGCAGCTGTAGAATTTTTTGAGGATCTCTCTCTCTCTCTCTCTCTCTCTCTCTCTCTCTCTCTCTCTCTCTATTGGCATGGGAAACGTTTGTTAACATTGCCAAAGCAAGTGAAGTAGATAGTAAACAAAAGTGAAATAAACAATAAATATTAACAGTAAACATTACACTCAGAAGTTTCAAAAGAATAAAGACATTTCAAATGTCATATTATGTATATATACAGTGTTGTAACAATGTGCAAATAGTTAAAGTACAAATGGGAAAATAAATAAACATAAATATGGGTTGTATTTACAATGGTGTTTGTTCTTCACTGGTTGCCCTTTTCTTGTGGCAACAGGTCACAAATCTTGCAGCTGTGATGGCACACTGTGGTTTTTCACCCAGTAGATAAGGGAGTTTATCAAAATTGGGTTTGTTTTCGAATTCTTTGTGGATCGCTGTAATCTGAGGGAAATATGTGTCTCTAATATGGTCATACATTTGGCAGGAGGTTAGGAAGTGCAGCTCAGTTTCCACCTCATTTTGTGGGCAGTGTGCACATAGCCTGTCTTCTCTTGAGAGCCAGGTCTGCCTACGGCGGCCTTTCTCAATAGCAAGGCTATGCTCACTGAGTCTGTACATAGTCAAAGCTTTCCTTAAGTTTGGGTCAGTCACAGTGGTCAGGTATTCTGCCACTGTGTACTCTCTGTTTAGGGCCACATAGCATTCTAGTTTGCTCTGTTTTTTTGTTTGTTCTTTCCAATGTGTCAAGTAATTCTCATTTTGTTTTCTCATGATTTGGTTGGGTCTAATTGTGTTGTTGTTGTTGTTGTTGTTGTTGTTGTCCTGGGGCTCTGTGGGGTCTGTTTGTGTTTGTGAACAGAGGCCTAGGACAAGCTTACTTAGGGGACTCTTCTCCAAGTTCATCTCTCTGTAGGTGATGGCTTTGTTATGGAAGGTTTGGGAATCGCTTCCTTTTAAGTAGTTATAGAATTTAACGGCTCTTTTCTGGATTTTGATAATTAGCGGGTATTGGCCTAATTCTGCTCTGCATGCATTATTTGGTGTTTTACGTTGTACACGGAGGATGTTTTTGCAGAATTCTGCATGCAGAGTCTCAATTTGGTGTTTGTCCCATTTTGTGAATTCTTGGTTGGTGAGCGGACCCCAGACCTCAGAACCATAAAGGGCAATGGGTTCTATAACTGATTCAAGTATTTTTAGCCAGATCCTAATTGGTATGTCAAATTTTATGTTCCTTTTGATGGCATAGAAGGCCCTTCTTGCCTTGTCTCTCAGATCGTTCACAGCTTTGTGGAAGTTACCACCTGTGGCGCTGATGTTTAGGCCGAGGTATGTATAGTTTTTTGTGTGCTCTAGGGCAGCGGTGTCTAGATGGAATTTGTATTTGTGGTCCTGGCAACTGGACCTTTTTTGGAACACCATTATTTTTGTCTTACTGAGATTTACTGTCAGGGCCCAGGTCTGACAGAATCTGTGCAGAAGATCTAGGTGCTGCTGTAGGCCCTCCTTGGTTGGTGACAGAAGCACCAGATCATCAGAAAACAGAAGACATTTGACTTCAGATTCTAGTAGGGTGAGGCCGGGTGCTGCAGACTGTTCTAGTGCCCTCGCCAATTCGTTAATATATATGTTGAAGAGGGTGGGGCTTAAACTGCATCCCTGTCACACCCCACAGCCCTGTGGAAAGAAATGTGTGTGTTTTTTGCCAATTTTAACCGCACACTTTTTTGTGTACATGGATTTTATAATGTCGCATGTTTTTCCCCCAACCCCACTTTCCATCAATTTGTATAGCAGACCCTCATGCCAAATTGAGTCAAAAGCTTTTTTTAAATTAACAAAGCATGAGAAGACTTTGCCTTTGTTTTGGTTTGTTTGTTTGTCAATTAGGGTGTGCAGGGTGAATACGTGGTCTGTCGTACGGTAATTTGGTAAAAAGCCAATTTGACATTTGCTCAGTACATTGTTTTCACTGAGGAAATGAACTGCTGTTAATGATAATGCAGAGGATTTTCCCAAGGTTGCTGTTGACGCATATCCCACGGTAGTTATTGGGGTCAAATTTGTCTCCACTTTTGTGGATTGGGGTGATCAGTCCTTGGTTCCAAATATTGGGGAAGATGCCAGAGCTAAGGATGATGTTAAAGAGTTTAAGTATAGCTAATTGAAATTTGTGGTCTGTATATTTTATCATTTCATTGAGGATACCATCAACACCACAGGACTTTTTGGGTTGGAGGGTTTGTATTTTGTCCTGTAGTTCATTCAATGTAATTGGAGAATCCAGTGGGTTCTGGTAGTCTTTAATAGTTGATTCTAAGATTTGCATTTGATCATGTATATTTTTTTGCTGTTTGTTCTCTGTTATGGGGCCAAAAAGATTGGAGAAGTGGTTTACCCATACATCTCCGTTTTGGATAGATAGCTCTTCGTGTTGTTGTTTGTTTAGTGTTTTCCAATTTTCCCAGAAGTGGTTAGAGTCTATGGATTCTTCAATTACATTGAGCTGATTTCTGACATGCTGTTCCTTCTTTTTCCGTAGCGTATTTCTCTATTGTTTTAGTGATTCACCATAGTGAAGGCGTAGGCTCAGGTTTTCTGGGTCTCTATGTTTTTGGTTGGATAGGTTTCTCAATTTCTTTCTTAGGTTTTGCATTCTTCATCAAACCATTTATCACTGTTATTACTTTTCTTTGGTTTTCTGTTAGAGATTTTTAGATTTGATAGGGAAGCTGAGAGGTCAAATATACTGTTTAGCCTGTCTCTCTCTCTCTCCCTCTCTTTGTCTCTCTCTCTCTCCCCTCTCTCTCTCCCCCTCTCTCCCCCCCCCCCCCCTCTATTTATATTATAGTTAAGTGACTGTTGGTTTTGGCTTTTCTCCTAATCTCCCCTCCCTCCTCCCTCCCCTCCTCTCCTGTCCTGTCCTGTCCTCCTCTCCTCTCCTCTCCTTTCTGTTTGTGGAGACATTTCAACATCTGAAACATTAATAATTTATCATCTGTTGGTTCTGTCTAGATATATGCAAGCAAGAACATGCCCATGTATTCAAATAGACAACACACACACACACGCACACGCACGCACGCACACACATACACACACACACGAACGTAAACATAAATGGCACCGACAGAGGGCTGCCTTGCTTCTAGCTCTTAGGAAACTTTGCAGTATTTTGTTTTTTTAATGTTTTATTTCTTACGTTATTTGCCCAGAAAATTGTTTGTGTTATTACATATAGCTGGGAAGAACTATTGGATATCAGAGCGGCGGTAACTCACCAGCACTACCAGCACTACCAGCATTACGACCAGGAATACGACTTTCCCGAAGCGGATCCTTTGTTCGCACCCCCCCAGGGAAATTTAACTGATTCCAGAGGCCGACCCAAAACAACGTCGGAGGAGAGGTACTCGGTGCGGCCTTCTAGTCCGACTTAGGAGGCATGCACACCGCCCACCGCTTCAGAGTATATTACTCGCTAAAGTTCAGTCCCTGGATAATAAAGTTGATGAGCTCAGGGGGAGTTTTTTTTCTCCAGAGAGACATCAGGGATTGTAACATACTCTGTTTCATGGAAACATGGCTCTCTCGGGATATTCTGTTGAAATCGGTCCAGCCAGCTTGGTTCTCAGTTCATCGCGCAGACAGGAATAAATATCTCTCCCGGAAGCAGAAGGGCGGAGGTGTATGTTTTATGGTTTAACGACTCGTGGTGTAATTGTAGTAACATACAGGAACTCAAGTCCTTCTGTTCACCCGACCTAGAATACCTCACAATCAAATGCAGACCGTATTTTCTCCCAAGATAATTCTCTTTGGTTATAGTCACGGCCGTGTATATCCCCCCTCAAGCCGATACCACGACGGCCCTCAAAGAACTTCACTGGACTTTATGCAAACTGAAGCCACATATCCTGAGGCTGCATTTATTGTAGCTGGGGATTTTAACAGAGCAAATTTGAGGAAAGGTTGGCGAAGTTCTATTAACACATCGACTGTAGTACTCGCGCTGCTAAAATCCTTGACCATTGCTATTCAAACTTCCGGGATGGTTATAAGGCCCTCCCCTGCCCTTCTTTTTGCAAATCTGACTACGACTCCATTTTGTTCCTCCCTTCCTATAGGCAGAAACTCAAACAGGAAGTACCCGTGCTAAGGACCATTCAACGCTGATCTGACGAATCGGAATCCACGCTACAAGATTGTTTTGATCACGCGGACTGGGATAGGTTCCGGGTAGCTTCAGAGAATAATATTGACGTTTATACTGATACGGTGACTGAGTTTATCAGGAAGTGTATAGGAGATGTTGTACCCACTGTGACTATTCAAACCTACCCTAACCAGAAACCGTGGATAGATGGCAGCATTCGTGCAAAACTGAAAGCGCGAACCACCGCATTTAACCATGCCAAGGTGACTGGGAAAATGGCAGAATACAAACAGTGTATTTATTCCCTCCGCAAGGCAATCAAACAGGCAAAACATCAGTATAGGGACAAAGTGGAGTCACAATTCAACGGCTCAGACACGAGACGTATGTAGCAGGGTCTACAGACAATCACGGACTACAAAAGGAAAACCAGCCATGTCGTGACACCAACGACTTGCTTCCGGACAAGCTAAACACCTTCGCCCGCTTTGAGGATAATAAAGTGCCAACAACGCGGCCCGCTACCAAGGACTGTGGCCTCTCCTTCTCCGTGGCCGACGTGAGTAAGACATTTAAGCGTGTTGACCCTCACAAGGCTGCCGGCCCAGATGGCATCCCTAGCCGCGTCCTCAGAGCATGCGCAGACCAGCTGGCTGGTGTGTTCACGGACATATTCAATCTTTCCCTATCCCAGTCTGCTGTCCCCACATGCTTCAAGATGGTCACCATTGTCCCTGTACCCATGAAGGCAAAGGTAACTGAACTAAATGACTATCGCCCCGTAGCACTCACCTCTGTCATCATGAAGTGATTTGAGAGACTAGTCAAGGATCATATCACCTCTACCTTAATTGCCACCCTGGACCCACTTCAATTTGCTTACCACCCCAATAGATCCACAGATGATGCAATCGCCATCACACTGCACACTGCCCTATCCCATGTGGACAAGAGGAATACCTATGTAAGAATGCTATTAGTATTTGTATTTATTATGGATCCCCATTAGCTGCTGCCAAGGCAGCAGCTACTCTTCCTGGGGTCCAGCAATTAAGGCAGTTCATACAATATTAAAAACATTACAATACATTCACAGATTTCACAACACACTGTGTGCCCTCAGGCCCCTACTCCACCACTAACACATATATACAGTACAAGATCCATGTGTACGTGTGTGTATAGTGTATAGTGTGTATGTTATCATGTGTGTGTATGCATGTGTCTGTGCCTATGTCTGTGTCTCTTCACAGTCCCTGCTGTTACATAAATTGTTTTTTAATCTGTTTTTTAAATCTAATTTTACTGCTTGCATCAGTTACCTGATGTGGAATAGAGTTCCATGTAGTCATGGCTCTATGTAGTACTGTGCGCCTCCCATAGTCTGTTCTGGACTTGGGGACTGTGAAGAGACCTCGGGTGGCATGTCTTCTAGGGTATGCATGGGTGTCCGAGCTGTGCGCCAGTAGTTCAAACAGACAGCTTGGCACATTCAACATGTCAATACCTCTCATAAATACAAGTAGTGATGAAGTCAATCTCTCCTCCACTTTGAGCCAGGAGAGATTGACATGCATATTATTAATATTAGCTCTCTATGTACATCCAAGGGCCTGCCGTGCTGCCCTGTTCTGAGCCAATTGCAATTTTCCTGAGTCATTTTTTGTGGCACCTGACCACACGACTGAACTGTAGTCCAGGTGTGATAAAACTAGGGCCTGTAGGACCTGCCTTGTTGATAGTGTTGTTAAGAAGGCAGAGCAGCGCTTTATTATGGACAGACTTCTCCCCATCTTAGCTACTGTTGTATCAATATGTTTTGACCATGACAGTTTACAATCCAGGGTGACTCCAAGCAGTTTAGTCACCTCAACTTGCTCAATTTCCATATTATTTATTACAAGATTTAGTTGAGGTTTAGGGTTTAGTGAATGATTTGTCCCAAATACAATGCTTTTAGTTTTAGAAATATTTAGGACTAACTTAATCCTTGCCACCCACTCTGAAACTAACTGCAACTCTTTGTTAAGTGTTGCAGTTATTTCAGTCGCTGACAAGTATTGTGTTGAGTCATCAGCATACATACACACTCTGGCTTTACTCAAAGCTTTACTCAAAGCCAGTGGCTTATTTATTTTATTTAACCTTTATTTAACCAGGGTAAGCCAGTTGAGAACAAGTTCTCATTCACAACTCGACCTGGCCAAGATAGTGCAAAGCAGTGCGATAAAAACAACAACACAGAGTTACATATGGAATAAACAAAACGTACAGTCAATAACACAATAGAAAATCTATATACAGTGTGTGCAAATGTAGTAAGTTATGGAGGTAAGGCAATAAATAGGCCATAGTGCAAAATAATTACAATTTAGTATTAACACTGGAGTGATAGATGTGCAGAAGATGATGTGCAAATAGATGCAACAATGTAAATAACAATATGGGGATGAGGTAGTTGGGTGGGCTAATTACAGATGGGCTGTGTACAGGTGCAGTGATCGGTAAGCTGCTCTGACAACTGATGCTTAAAGTTAGTGAGGGAGATAAGAGTCTCCAGCTTCAGAGATTTTTGCAGTTCGTTCCAATCATTTGCAAAAGAGAACTGGAAGTAATGGCGGCCAAAGGAGGTGTTGGCTTTGGGGATGACCAGTGAGATATTGTCACGATCGTTGACACATGATGAAGCGGACCAAGGCGCAGCGTTGAAGGTGAACATATTATTTATTTAGAATGATCACACGATCAAAACAACAACGATAACGTGACGTCTACGGTATAACACAACCCAAATCAGAACAAGATCCCACAAAGAATAGCTGAAAAACAGCCTACCTAAGTATGGCTCCCAATCAGAGACAACGAGCAACAGCTGCCTCTGATTGGGAACCACCCTGACCAACATAGATCTATATGATCTAGAACAAAACCCAAAACATAGAAAACACAACATAGAAGCTACCCCGTGAAACTAAACATAGAAAATCCACACCCTGGCTCAACATTTCAGAGTCCCCAGAGCCAGGGCGTGACAGTACCCCCAAAGGCGCGGGACTCCGACCGCGCCAACAGAACACCACAGGGGAGGGACCGGGTGGGCACTCCGCCTTGGCGGCGGATCCGGCTCTGGGCATGATCCCCACTCCCTCTCTAACCCCCCACAGTACCCCTGGTCCGGTCTGGCCCTGCTGGCCGGAGCTGGACTGAACACTGGTGGAGCGGATATCTCTAGCTCCGACGTGAAGCATCTGACCGGTGCCGGACCAGCCACCGGTGGAACAGGCACGGGCCGTGCCGGACTGACGACGCACACCACTGGCTTGGTGTGGGGAGCAGGAGCGGGCCGAGCCGGGCTGTCGAGCGCACCCCTGACTTGGTGCGGGAACAGGCACGAGGCCGTGCCGGACTGACGACGCAACACCACTGGCTTGGTGTGGGGAGCAGGAGCGGGCCGGAGCCGGGCTGTCGGCGCACCCCTGACTTGGTGCGGGGAACAGGCACGGGCCGTGCCGGACTGACGCAGCACACCACTGGCTTGGTGTGGGGAGCAGGAGCGGGCCGAGCCGGGCTGTCGGGCGCACTCCGACTAGTGCGGGGAACAGGCACGGGCCGTGCCGGACTGACGACGCACACCACTGGCTTGGTGTGGGGAGCAGGAGCGGGCCGAGCCGGGCTGTCGGCGCACCCCTGACTTGGTGCAGGGAGCAGGAACGGGCCGAGCCGGGCTGACGGGGCGCACCACTGACTGGTGCGGGGAGCAGGAACGGGCCGAGCCGGTTGACGGCGCACCCACTGACTTGGTGCGGGGAGCAGGAACGGGCCGAGCCGGGCTGTCGAGCGCACCCCTGACTTGGTGCGGGGAGCAGGAACGGGCCGAGCCGGGCTGTCGAAGCGCACCCCTGACTTGGTGCGGGGAGCAGGAATGGGCCGGACTGGGCTGGCGACGCGCACCGTAGACTTGGTGCGAGTGGCAGGAACAGGCCGGACCGTACTGGGAACACACACCACTGGCCCTACGTGGGGATCAGGAACAGGCCGGACCGGACTGGCAACACACGCCAGTACCTCTCGCTGTGCCTCTACAACCTCCTTCCCCCTGGTGACCAGTGACTCCCGTAACCTGGCGTCCTCCTGCTGCCCCGTCGTCACGGCGTTAGCCCCCCTAAAAAATGTATGGGCTTCACTCCTACCCGTGGCCAAGGCCTCCATCCCTCTTGCCAGACTCGCACTCATCTCCTCCCCACGTCCATCCTCTCTCCTCGTCACGCTGCTTGATCCAGTCGAGGTGGGATCTTCTGTCACGATCGTTGACACATGATGAAGCGGACCGAGGCGCAGCGTTGAAGGTGAACATATTATTTATTTAGAATGATCACACGATCAAAACAACAACGATAACGTGGCGCCTACGGTATAACACAACCCAAATCAGAACAAGATCCCACAAAGAATAGCTGAAAACAGCCTACCTAAGTATGGCTCCCAATCAGAGACAACGAGCAACAGCTGCCTCTGATTGGGAACCACCCTGACCAACATAGATCTATATGATCTAGAACAAAACCCAAAACATAGAAAACACAACATAAAAGCTACCCCGTGAAACTAAACATAGAAAATCCACACCCTGGCTCAACATTTCAGAGTCCCCAGAGCCAGGGCGTGACAGATATACCTGCTGGAACGCATACTATGGGTGGGTGTTGCTATAGTGACCAACAAGCTAAGATAAGGCGGGGATTTGCCTAGAAGTGATTTATTTATGACCTGGAGCCAGTGGGTTTGGTGACAAATATGTAGTGAGGGCCAGCCAACGAGAGCGTACTGGTCACAATGGTGGGTAGTATATGGGGCTTTGGTGACAAAACGGATGGCACTGTGATAGACTACATCCAATTTGCTGAGTAGAGTGTTGGAAGCTATTTTGTAAATGACATCGCCGAAGTCAAGGATCGTTAGGATAGTCAGTTTTACGAGGGCATGTTTAGCAGCATGAGTGAAGGAGGATTTGTTGCGAAATAGGAAGCAGATTCTAGATTTAACTTTGGATTGGAGATGAAGCTCGTATGGAGGTATGTTAACACAGTGTCCAATGAAGGGCCAGATGTATACAAAACGGTGTCATCTGCGTAGAGGTGGATCTGAGAGTCACCAGCTGCAAGAGCGTCATCATTGATGTACACAGAGAATAGAGTCTGCCTGAGAATTGAACCCTGTGGTACCCCCATAGAGACTGCCAGAGGTCCAGACAACAGGCCCTCCGATTTGACATATTGAACTCTATCTGAGAAGTAGTTGGTGAACCAGGCCAGGCAGTCATTTGAGAAACCAAGGCTATTTAGTCTGCCAATAAGAATGCGATGATTGACAGTCAAAAGCCTTGGCCAGGTCGATGAAGACGGCTGCACAGTACTGTCTTTTATCGATCGCGGTTTTAATATCGTTTAGGACCTTGAGCGTGGCTGAGGTGCACCCATGACCAGCTCGGAAACCAGATTGCATAGCGGAGAAGGTACAGTGGGATTCGAAATTGTCGGTTAAATTGTTTGTTAACTTGGCTTTCAAATACTTTCGAAAGGCAGGGCAGGATGGATATATATTTCGGTGGCTAATTTTAGAAAGAAAGGGTCCAGATTGTCTAGCCCAGCTGATTTGTAGGGGTCCAGATTTTGCAGCTCTTTCAGGACATCAGCTATCTGAATTTGGGTGAAGGAGAAGCTAACCTTTGCTTTCCTAACTGATTGTGTATATTGGTTCCTGACTTCCCTGAAAAGTTGCATATTGCGGAGGCTGTTCGATGCTAATGCAGTACGCCACAGGATGTTTTTGTTCTGGTCAAGGGCAGTCAAGTCTGGGGTGAACCAGGGGCTATATCTGTTCTTAGTTCTGAATTTTTTGAATGGGGCATGCTTATTTAAGATGGAGAGGAAAGCACTTTTAAAGAACATCCAGGCATCCTCTACTGACGGAATGAGGTCAACATCCATCCATGATACCCGGGCCAGGTCAAATAGAAAGGCCTGCTCGCTGAAGTGTTTTAGGGAGCATTTGACAGTGATGAGGGGTGGTTGTTTGACATCGGACCCATTGCGGACGCAGGTAATGAGGCAGTGATCGCTGAGATCCTGGTTGTAGACATCGGAGGTGTATTTAGCGGGTAAATTAGTCAGGATGATATCTATGAGGGTGCCCATGTTTATGGATTTAGGGTTGTACCTGGTAGGTTCCTTGATAATTTGTGTCAGATTGAGGGCATCTAGTTTAGATTGTAGGACGGCCGGGGTGTTAAGCATATCCCAGTTTAGGTCACCAAGCAGTACGAACTCTGAGGATAGATGGGGGGCAAGCAATTCACATATGGTGTCCAGGGCACAACTGGGGGCTGAGGGGGGTCTGTAGCAAGCGGCAACAGTGAGAGACTTATTTCTGGAAAGGTGGATTTCTAGAAGTAGAAGCTCAAACTGTTTGGGCACAGACCTGGATAGTATGATAGAGCTCTGCAGGCTATCTCTACAGTAGATTGCAACTCCGCCCCCTTTGGCAGTTCTATCTAGACGGAAAATGTTGTAGTTCAGGATGAACATTTTTGAATTTTTGGTGGCCTTCCTAAGCCAGGATTCAGACACAGCTAGAACATCAGGGTTGGCATAGTGTGCTAACGCAGTGAATAACTCAAACTTAGGAAGGAGGCTTCTGATGTTAACATGCAAGAAACCAAGGCGTTTACTGTTACAGAAGTCAACAAATGATAACGCCTGGGGAGTAGGAGTGATAATGGAGGCTACAGGGCCTGGGTTAACCTCAACATCACCAGAGGAACAGAGGAGGAATAGAATAAGGATACGGCTAAAGGCTTTAAGAACTGGTCTTCTAGTGCGTTGGGTACAGAGAATAAAAGGGGCAGATTTCTGGGCATTGTAGAATAGATTCAGGGCATTATGTACAGACAAGGATATGGAAGGGTATGAGTACAGTGGAGGTAAACCTAAGCATTGGGTAATGATGAAAGTGATAGCATCACTGGAGGCACCGATTGAGCCGGTCTCCGCGTGTATGGGGCTGGGACAAAGGAGCTATCTGAGGCAGGTTGAGCGGGACTGGGGGCTCTACAGTGAAATAGTACAATAAGAACTAACCCAAACAGCAATAGGCAAGGCATATTGACATGGGAGAGAGGCATAACGCAATCATTAGTAAAGATTGAAAAAAGTAATGGGCCTAGACAGCTGCCCTGGGGAATTCCTGATTCTACCTGGATTATGTTGGAGAGGCTTCGATTAAAGAACACCATCTGTGTTCTGTTAGACAGGTAACTCTGTATCCACAATATAGCAGGTGGAGTAATGAACCGAGCTGTCTGTTTGAACTACTGGCACACAGCTCGGACAACCATGCTACCCCACAAGACATACCACCAGAGTTCTCTTCACAGTCCCCAAGTCAAGAACAAACTATGGGAGGCGCACAGTACTACATAGAGCCATGACTATATACATCTCATATGTACAGTTGAAGTTGGAAGTTTACATACACCTTAGCCAAATACATTTAAACTCAGTTTTTCACAATTCCTGACATTTAATCGTTGTAAAAATTCACTGTCTTAGGTCAGTTAGGATCACCACTTTATTTTAAGAATGTGAAATGTCAGAATAATAGTAGAGAGAATGATTTATTTCAGATTGTATTTATTTAATCACATTCCCAGTGGGTCAGAAGTTTACATACACTCAATTAGTATTTGGTAGCATTGCCATTCAATTGTTAACTTGGGTCAAACATTTTGGCCCATTCCTCCTGACAGAGCTGGTGTAACTGAGTCAGGTTTGTAGGCCTCCTTGCTCGCTCATGCTTTTTCAGTTCTGCCCACAAATGTTCTATAGGATTGAGGTCAGGGCTTTGTGATGGCCACACCAATACCTTGACTTTGTTGTCCTTAAGACATTTTGCCACAACTTTGGAAGTATGCTTGGGGTCATTGTCCATTTGGAAGACCCATTTGCGTCCAAGCTTTAACTTAATGACTGATGTCTTGAGTTGTTGTTGTCCACATAATTTTCCTTCCTCATGATGCCATCTATTTTGTGAAGTGCACCAGTCCCTCCTGCAGCAATGCACCCCCACAGCATGATGCTGCCACACCGTGCTTCACGGTTGGGATGGTGTTCTTTGGTTTGCAAGGTCCCCCTTTTTCCTCCAAACATAACGATGGTCATTATGGCCAAACAGTTCTATTTTTGTTTCATCAGACCAGAGGACATTTCTCCAAACAGTACGATCTTTGTCCCCATGTGCAGTTGCAAACCGTAGTCTGGCTTTTTTATGGCGGTTTTGGAGCAGTGGCTTTATCCTTGCTGAGCGGCCTTTCAGGTTATGTCGATATAGGACTCGTTTTACTGTGGATATAGATACTTTTGTACCTGTTTCCTCCAGCATCTTCACAAGGTCCTTTGCTGTTGTTCTGGGATTGATTTGCACTTTTCGCACCAAAGTATGTTAATCTCTAGGAGACATAACTCGTCTCCTTCCTGAGTGGTATGACGGCTGCGTGGTCCCATGGTGTTTATACTTGCGTACTATTGTTTGTACAGATGAATGTGGTACCTTCAGGCGTTTGGAAATTGCTCCCAAGGATGAACCAGACTGGTGGAGGTCTACCATTTTTTTCTGAGGTCTTGGCTGATATCTTTTGATTTTCCCATGATGTCAAGCAAAGAGGCACCTATTTTGAAGGTAGGCCTTGAAATACATCCACAGGTACACCTCCAATTGACTCAAATTATGTCAATTAGCCTATAGCTTCTAAAGCCATGAAATCATTTTATGGAATTTTCCAAGCTGTTTAAAGGCACAGTCAACTTAGTTTATGTAAACTTCTGACCCACTGGAATTGTGATACAGTGAATTATAAGTGAAATAATCTGTCTGTAAATAATTGTTGGAAAAATTACTTGTGTCATGCACAAAGTAGATGTCCTAACCGACTTGCCAAAACTATAGTTTTGTCACGATCGTCGAAGGAGGAGGACCAAGGCGCAGCGTGGAATGCAAACATATTTATTAATTAAATGATTTACACGAACAAATCAACAAAATCGATACGTGACGTCCAAAGGTGCAAACACAAACACAAACCAACACGGAACACGGAACAAGATCCCACAACCACTGTGGGAAAACAGCCTGTCTAAATATGGTTCCCAATCAGAGACAACCAGCAACAGCTGACACTCGTTGCCTCTGATTGAGAACCACTCTGGCCAACATAGAAATACAACAACTAGAAACAAAGGAAACTCACACCCTGGCTCAACATACAAGTGTCCCCAGAGCCAGGGCGTGACAAGTTTGTTAACAAGAAACGTGTGGAGTGGTTGAAAAACGAGTTTTAATGACTCCAACCTAAGTGTATGTAAACTTCCGACTTCAACTGTACTTTATTCTATACTATCTTAATAATATTTACATATCTTGCCTTACCCATCTCATATGTATATACTGTATCTATTGCATCTTAGACTATGCCACTCTGATAATGATAATGACATTGCTCATCCATATATTTATATATTCTTATTCCATTCCTTTACTTAGATTGTGTGTATTAGGTATTTGTTGTGGAACTGTTAGATATTACTTGCTAGATATTACTGCACTGTCGGAACTAGAAGCACAAGCATTTCGCTACACTCACAATAACATCTGCTAAACATGTGTATGTGACCAATACATTTGACTACATGGAACTCTATTCCACATCAAGTAACTCATGCCAAAATCAGATTTAAAAAAACAAATACACCTTATGGAACAGCGGGGACTGTGAAACAACACAAACATAGGCACATGCATACACACACGATAACATACGCACTATACACACACGTACACATGGATTTTGTGTTATAGATATGTGGTAGTAGAGTAGAGGCCTGAGGGCACACACTTACAGTTTTTTTCAATTGTTTACACGCGATTTTGAAAACAGAGTTATTTTTGTCAAAATATAATCACAATTATCCAAACACCACAATCAATTAGCAAAATTCCTAGATTGTTTGCAAAATGACACACTTCTGTCAAAACATACACACTTCAGTCAAAACATATACACATATTTGTGAAAATGCTATTTGTTTTCATTTAACCAACACAGTCATCAATGATCATACACTATTGCAGCCAGTTTCACACTGCTGTGATAAATAAAAAACACATTTGTAAAAAAAAAAAAAAGATTTTTGGCCAGACATTCTTACTGTATGTGAGAGATAATTTAGGTGACAAAAAATAGTGAGAAACTCACAACATTATTCATGATTTGTTTTGAGATATAAGGAGAATGTAGACAAATACTGTAGGCCTACTATAACCTTACCAAGCACTGCACAACACTTGATGCTGCAGACTGAATATTTCAAGTATTTATTTCAATACTTACAGTATTTCCTACCATAATCAGTTACAGTAATCAACCAACAATTATATCAATTACTGTAAACAAATAAAATCCGTAGACAAATAAAAATTACTGCATGAATTACAGTACATACACTTTGACTCTGAAGAAAAGTAAAGTAAAAGTAAACAGAAATGAAAGAAAACTACTGTAAAAGCAACAAGAATACTGTAACTATCCGTCTCTCCGTCTGGCTGGATCAGGCCATAACATTTCATCCACATCACAGGCTATGTCTTCATTGGCAAGGCACCGTTGGAAGAATCGCCTTGTGTGACGAATCCACCCCTGCACTGAAGCTGCTTCAATAAGATCACATGCCTGTTCCATGGCCTGAATGAGGGGCAAACGGTCATAAGGCCGCAGGTCATATACCTTCCACCGCCACGCTGAAAAAAAATATTCTATAGGATTCAGGAAGGGGGGAGTATGGGGGAAGGTATAAAACTTAAAAATCAGGGTGATCATGGAACCAGTTCTGGACTAGAGCAGCCCGATGAAATGAGACATTGTCCCAAACGACAATGTACCGCATCTGGTCCACTTGGTGTAATGCTGTGACAATCTCATGCAATCGGTCAAGAAATGCAAGTATCAGATTTGCATTATAGGGTCCCAGATTTGCATGGTGGTGGTGGACCCCATTTTGTGTGATAGCAGCGCAAAGGGTGATGTTACCCCCTCGCTGCCCTGGCACATTGGTGATTGCCCTGTGCCCACATTACATTTCTCCCTCTTCTTCTTGTTTTTGCAAGGTTAAATCCAGCCTCATCCACATATATAAATTCATGTTGAATTTCAGCAGCATCCATTTGCAAGACTCTCTGAAACACATTAAAGAAAATAGGATGCTATTCAATATCTATAGCACAGTATTTTTTTTGTGACAGAACATTATGAGCAGTGCATGATACCACACCATAGTCAGATGAACAATGCATACCTCCACATACTCATTGCGCAGATGTTTCACTCTCTCTGAATTTCTGTCAAATGGTACCCGATACAGTTGCTTCATGTATATTTGATTTTTCTTTAGGATTCGACCTAATGTTGACAGAGAGACTCGTTGGATGTTATTGAAAATATTGTCATCATTGATGATATTGGCTTGGATTTCTCGTAGCCTGATACAATTATTGGCCAAAACCATGTTCACAATGGCGGCCTCTTGTGCACGAATAAACATAGGGCCCCTTCCACCTTGGTGTCCTCGACCCTCAATCCTATGTAAAAACAAAATAAGATAAAAATAAATATATATATATATATATGCAGCCTACTGTCAAATGTCACAGTAAACAATATTGATTATACAAGCTTCAGTTTCAATGTATACTGTGTGGTTAGCTTACCTGTTTTCTCGATGAAATGTCAGAATTACTGACGCAACAGTATTTCTGCTGAGATTTGGTTGAACTCTTTGTCCAGCTTCCATCAGTGTCAGTCCATGGTTGATAACATGGTCAATAAGTGTTGCACGGATTTCTCGAGTCAAATTTGGTCCTCGTCTTCTTTGTTCAGATTCTATCAACTCTTCAAGTCCTTCTCTACCTCTTCCTCTACCTAGGTGTCTTCCTCTACCTCCTTCTCTTCCTCTACCTTCTTCTCCTCTACCTATGCCTCTTCCTCTACCTCCTTCTCCTCTTCCTCTACCGCCTTCATCTCCTCTTTGAGCTCCCCCTCTCATTCTCACTCTTCTTCTTCTTCTAACTCCTTCCATTTTTGTTGAAGACAGGTGAACTCACCTGCTGCCTTTTATAGCACACCTGAGTGCTGCGTTTTCAAATTAGCACATGTGTGCTTCCACACCTGGTAGATGTGTTTATCCAATTCGTTCATTAGTGTGGTAATTGGCAATCCGGTGCTTTGTAATTACAAGGAAGTAACCTCACGATCCTTATCTGTGTCTAAGGTGTGAAAATGTGTGTAGAGTTTTACAAATCACTGTGTGTAATGTTTTGCAAAAAGGGTGAGGCGGACATTGTGTGTAATGTTGTGCAAATCTGTGGAGGTGTTTTGCTCATTGGAGTACAATTTTGCTAATTGTGTGGAAATTTTAATTTTAGTGTGTAAACAATCGTAAAAAACTGTAATATGTTGTGAAATCTGTTATGAATGTATTGTAACGTTTTTAAAACATATAACTGCCTTAATTTTGCTGGACCCCAGGAAGAGTAGCAGCTAATGTGCCTTGGCAGCAGCTAATGTGGATCCATAATAAATACAAATATGTGGTTCTATAGTTGTGGTTCTATAAACAGTGATGTGGTTCTATAGTTGTGGTTCTATAAAGCAGTAATCTGTGGTTTTAATAGTTGTGGTTCTATAAACTAATCTGTGGTTCTATAAAGCAGTAATCTGTGGTTCTATAGTTGTGGTTCTATAAACTAATCTGTGGTTCTATAGTTGTGGTTCTATAAACGTAATCTGTGGTTCTATAGTTGTGGTTCTATAAACAGTAATCTGTGGTTCTATAGTTGCCTTGGCAGCAGCTAATGGGGATCCATAATAAATACAAATACAAATGGCAATGATAGGAGAGACCATGTAAATATATGATGGAGCCGAGTGACTTGGTATAGAGAGAAGAGGAGAGGGCCTAGAACCGAGCCCTGGGGGGAAACCAGTAGTGAGAGCACGTGGTGCAGACACAGATCCTCTCCACGTCACCTGGTAGGAGCAACCTGCCAGGTAGGATGCAACCCAAGAGTGTGCAGAGCCTGGGAAGCGCAGCCCTGAGAGGGTGGAGAGGACGATCTGATGGTTCACGCGGTCGAAGGCAGTGTATAGATCTAGGAGGATGAGAACAGAGGAGAGAGAGTCAGCTTTGGCAGTGTTGAGAGCCTCAGTGACACAGAGGAGAGCACTTTCAGTTGAGTGAACCGTCTTGAAGCCTGACTGGTTAGGGCCAAGAAGGTTGTTCTGAGAGAGATAGCAAGAAAGTTGGTCTAGACAGCACACTCGAGTGTTTTGGAAAGAAAAGAAAGAAGGGTTACCGGTCTGTAGTTTTAGACGTCAGATGAGTCGAGTGTTGGTTTCTTGAGGAGGGGAGCGACTAGGGCCATTTTGAAGATAGAGAGGATGAGTGGTCAGGGATGAGTTGATGAGGAAAGTGAGGAATGGGAGAAGGTATCCAGAGATGGTCTGGAGAAAGGAGGAAGGGAATGTCGAGCGGGCGGGTTGTGGGGCGGCCTGACCTCACTAGTCGCAGGATTTCATCTGGATAGAGAGGGGAGAAAGAGGTCAAGGCGTAGGGTAGTTCTATGTGAGTGAGACCAGAGGACTCAATAGGCTGAGTGAATGAGTAGCGGATGTCATCAACCTTCTTTTCAAAGTGGTTGACAAAGTCGTCTGCAGAGGGAGGCGGGAGGAGGAGGGCTGGAGGATTAAAGATGGAGGAGAAGGTGGAAAATAGTTTCCTAGGGTTTGAGGTAGAAGCAGGAAATGTAGAGTGGTAGAAAGGGGCTTTAGCAGTGGATACAGAGGAAGAGAAGGTAGAGAGGAGGGAGTGAAAAGATGATAGGTCGTTCGGAAGTTTAATTTTCGCTCAGCTGCCAGCAACCCTGTTCTGTAAGCTCGCAATGAGTCACTCAGCCTGGGAGCAGTAGGGGAGGGCTGTGACACCCTGTGGAGATTGGGTTTGGTGATATCGCTTGATTGGTCAATGGTGGTTTGTTTTTGGTTGAAAGATGTAATAAATTGAATTAAATGCCTTTTCCTGTATCCAGTCCATGGAGGAAAGTTGTATGATCAATTCTAATTTCCTAGGCTCCTATGTCTCTGGTCTAGTAGGCATCTCTGTTCATACTTTGCCTTGTAAGTTAACCTTAGGATCTATATGCCTAGAAGTACACTTTGTTAATGAATCCATTCATTTTACAATGTTAATGAAATATCTGCCTTTGATATAGACAATTCTCAGACCAATTCTTGCTAATCAACGTCTACTCATTGCCGAATGCTTGCTTGTCATTTTTAATTGCTTGGTCTCATTATGAGTTGCATGTGAGGTATATATAATATGCATATACTGTATATATTTACTTCCCTATGTGTGTGTGTGTTGGTGTTGATGCTCAGCAGAACAGTGTTTCCTCCTGGTTAAATAATCATCTGAAGGAATCTCCTCTCTGCTCATTTAGACAAAGAGAAATATTCACAGTCTGTCTCTCAGGGCAGAATTACACAGGACGAGGGGATGTAGAGAAGATGAAAGTCTGAGAGAGTGAGAGGGATAGACAGAGAGGGAAAGAGAAGGGTAGAGAGAGGGAATGTACTGCACTTGTTTTTTTGTGTGTGCCCAGTGTGAAGGCTCACCGCTCGTCGTACTGGGCGACTTCAACATCCTGACGTCTGCCTTCGAAACATTTCTTTACACCTCTTTCTTTCCCCTCCTTGCCTCTTTTGACCTCAGCCTTTCCCAGTCCCCTCCCAATCAGAAGGCAGGCAATATGCTTGACCTCATCTTTACTAGACAGTGTTCGACTACTAATATCACTGCAACCCCCCTACAGGTCTCTGATCACTACTTTGTCTCCTTTTCTGTCTCCCTCTCCTCCAACCCACTCAGCCCTCCATACCCACTCAGCACTCCCTACCCACTCAGCCCTCCATACCCACTCAGCCCTCCCTACCCACTCAGCCCTCCATACCCACTCAGCACCTTCTACCCATTCAGCCCTCCATACCCACTCAGCCCTCCCTACCCACACACACACACACACACACACACACACACACACACACACACACACACACACACACACACACACACACACACACACACACACACACACACACACACACACACACACACACACACACTCTCTCTCCTCTCCTCTCCTCTCCTCTCCTCTCCTCTCCTCTCCTCTCCAGTCCTTATGTTTTAGGAATATAAATGGCACTTTTAACATAATTTTTCAACAGGTGTCAAACTATTGAATGAGGCCAAAAATGTGCTGTGATTTATTGATTTTGATTATAATAGGGAAATCGTGAAAGTATGTTTGTCCTGATTACGGATGTTATCATTCCACACACACATCCATCATCGCTAGACATCGTTACTATGGCAGCACAGAAACACAACAACAGCTCATTCTAACACCAAAACAGTGAACAAACACACATATGAAGGGTGTTAAAGGCCAAAAAAGGGGGCGACTGAAATCCTGAAAACTAACACCCTGTTGAACGTCTGAACGCGTTAAAAAAACACGATTATTTTGGCATCAAGTCCATCCAATACATTGAGCCACAGCTGGATGGCCCTGCCCTTTCTGTTCTGGTCACCTCCCAGCTCAAAGTGGGACTATTTAGATACTACTGCACTGTTGGAGCTAGGAACACAAGCATTTCGCTACACCCGCAATAACATCTGCTGAATATGTGTATGACCCATGAAAGTCCGATTACCTGTGAAAGTCTGATTAATTTGGTTCCTAACAGTTGTGTTAATGGCATTCACGGCAGAATATAATAGCCACTGTACTAACAGGACCCCTACCATCTGTCAAGGTGGGGGTTATAATGCCAGTGTATAAACACAACACATTAACCACATTATAACATTGTTAATTGGGTCTACATTACAGTTTTTTTGGATTGCTTACACACTAAAATCAAAAGTAGTATACTATTAGCAAAACCTTACACTCAAGAAGCAAAACATCAGCCCATATTTGCACAACTATAAGCACATTGTCAACCTTACACTTGTTGCAAAACTCTACACACAGTGATTTGCAAAACACTAAACACACTTAACATACATTACACACAAAAATCTATCATGAAGTCACGTCCTTGCAATACCAAAGCACTGACTGTCAAATTACCACACCGTCCAACCAATTGGTTCAACACAGTCATCAGGTGTGCAAACACTCGTTTGCTTAATTGTAGACACACCAATCAGGTGTATAAGCACTATAAAAAGCAGCAGGTGAGTTCATCGGTCTTCAAGCACAATGGAAAGAGTCAGAGAAAGAGTAAGACAAGGAGGAGGAGGAGGAGGAGGACGACGAGGAGAACGAGGAGGAGGACGAGGAGAACGAGGAGAACGAGGAGGACGAGGAGGACGAGGAGAACGAGGAGGACGAGGAGGAGAATGAGGAGGAGGAGGAGGAGGAGGAAGGGGAGGAAGAGGAAGAGGAAGAGGAAGACAAGAAGGTGCTCAAAGAGGACCGAATCTGACAAATGAGATCCGCGCAACACTGGTTGACCACATTGTCAACCACGGCCTGACGCTGAGGGAGGCTGGACTGCGAGTACAGCCAAATCTAAGCCGATATACAGTGGCAAGTGTGATGAGAACATTTCGACTGGAAAATAGGTATTGTAAAAATATCATCATATCAAAAACATCTGCACGGTTTCAGTAACTGCTTACAGTACTATATTCTATGCACTATCAGCACTTCTGTTACCTTTTCCTGTGAAATTACTGTACTATTGTATACTGTTTTTTTTTCTACATAGGATTGAGTGTCACGGTTTACTATGCCAGAACCCAGAAGCAGACAAGGACAAGGTACGTTGAGAGAAAGGTGAGTGTTTATTTAGTAGATTCCGAGTGAGGCTGAATAATCCAGGGAACAGAGCGGGTGGCGTGGATGGGTTGTTGAGGGTGCAGTGGTTGGTCCGGTACTGGCTCGGCAGCCGCCGACCATCAGGCAGAGGTTGGGTGAAGGTTCCGGGTGAGAGACTGCAGACAGAACAAAAACGGAGGTCAGTACACAGCAAGTAACAAGGTGCAAAACAACAAAACTAACTAAGGGCTCAGAGGCTGACACGCTGACAAACATACTGTTCATAGCTAACGATCCGGCAGGAACTGGATGTTCGGCCAGAGCCTAAGAAGGGTGATGATCAGGACCAGGTGTGCAGATTGCTGATGGGATGCAGGTGCGGAAAACCAAAGCGCTCCCCGGAGGCGTTCCCGAACCCTCGGGAAACTGGAGATTACGAACAGGAAAAACTAGTCACCAGACAGGACCCGACTCAGACAGCCGGGATCGTTACAGTACCCCCTCGCCCGAGACGCCACCGGGCGGACTCCCGGAGCGCCAGGATGGAGGCGGTAGAAGTCACTGATGAGGTCCGCATCAAGGACCTGTCGCCGCGGAATCCAACTCCTCTCCTCAGGGCCATACCCCTCCCAGTCCACGAGATACTGGAAACCCCGGCCCCGCCGTCTGGAATCCATGATGCGACGCACCGTGTAGGCAGGACCACCTCCGATCATCCGAGGAGGAGGAGGAGGAGGCGGAGGAGGCAACAGAGGACTGAGGAAGACAGGCTTGAGGCAGGAGACATGAAAGGTGGGATGGACTCTGAGCGTCCTCGGTAGTTTGAGTCGAACTGCCACTGGATTGATCACCTTCTCCACCACAAACGGACCAATGAACTTCGGTAACAACTTCCTAGACTCAGTCCGTAACGGAAGATCCCGTGTGGCCAACCAAACCCTATCTCCGATGGTATAGGTGGGAGCGGGGATCCGGCGACGATTCGCCTGGAGCTGATACCGGTCCGAAACTCTAAGGAGTGCCTTTCTGGCCCGATGCCAGGTCCGGTGGCAACGACGAATATGGGCCTGAACAGAAGGCACTGAGAGCTCCTTCTCCTGAGAAGGAAACAGGGGAGGTTGGTAGCCATACAGGCACTGGAAGGGAGACATCCCAGTGGCAGATGTAGGAAGAGTATTGTGGGCATACTCAACCCAAGGCAACTGAGAGACCCAGGAGGTGGGGTTGGAAGAGACCAGACAGCGTAGCGTGGATTCCATCTTCTGGTTGGCTCTCTCCGCCTGACCATTGGATTGGGGGTGAAAACCAGATGTGAGACTGACTGTAGCTCCAATGGCCAAACAGAAGGACTTCCAGACAGCAGAGGTAAACTGAGGGCCACGGTCGGAAACGATATCACTGGGCAAACCGTGGACCCTGAAAACCTCCCTAACCAGGATCTCGGACGTCTCCGAGGCAGAGGGAAGCTTGGCAATTGGCACAAAGTGGGCGAACTTGCTGAATCTGTCCACGATAGTCAGAACGACCGTGTTCCCCTCAGAAGCGGGCAACCCAGTGACGAAGTCCAGGGCCAGATGCGACCATGGTCGCCGGGGAATGGGAAGGGGGTGAAGTAGTCCAGAGCTGGGCCGATTGGTACTCTTATTCTGCGCACACACTGGACAGGCAGCAACAAACCCCCGAGTATCCTCGGCCATGGCAGGCCACCAAAAACGTCTGCGAAGAAACGCCATTGTCCGAGCCACGCCAGGGTGACAAGCCATCTTGCTGGCGTGGGACCATTTGAGGACAGCCGGACGAACCGACTCAGGCACAAACAACCGACCGGGTGGACCGTTACCGGGACCGGGCTGAGTCCGAAGGGCCGCCAGCACCTCCTCCTCAATCTTCCACATAACTGCTCCCACGACGCAGTTCCGGGGAGAATTGTCTCGGTCTTGGACCCACTCTCCTCCGTCTTGGAGAACATCCGGGACAAGGCGTCCGCCTTGCCGTTCTTAGATCCAGGTCGGAACGTCAGGGCAAACTTGAATCGTCCGAAAAACAACGCCCACCTGGCCTGGACGGGAGTTGAGAGCGTTTAGCCGATTGCACGTAAGCAAGATTCTTGTGGTCAGTCCAGACAATAAACGGTTGCTCCGCCCCCTCCAACCAGTGGCGCCACTCCTCCAAGGCAAGTTTCACCGCGAGAAGCTCCCGGTTACCCACATCGTAATTCCTCTCCGCAGGCGAAAGGCGACGACGAGTAGTAGGCGCAGGGATGGAGTTTACTGTCCGTGGAGCATCGCTGCGACAGGATGGCGCCAACTCCCACATCAGACGCGTCCACTTCAACGACGAACTGACGGGCCGTGTCCGGTTGAGAGAGAATCGGTGCGTTGGTGAATCGCCTCTTCAAATCCAGAAACGCTCGATCCGCCTCCGGATTCCACTTGAAGGTCCTGATACTGGAAGTCAAGGCAGTTAACGGAGCGGCCACACGGCTGTAATCCCGGATGAATCTGCGGTAGAAATTCGCAAACCCCAAAAATCTCTGGAGCTGCAATCTCGTACCGGGCTGGGCCCACTCCAGAACCGCTCTAACCTTCTCCTGGTCCATCCTAATCTCTCCCCTGGAGATGATGTACCCGAGAAAGGATGTCGTGTGGGCGTGAAACTCGCACTTCTCGGCCTTCACGAACAGGCGATTCTCCAACAATCGCTGCAGAACCTGCCGGACATGCTGGACGTGGTCGGAAGGTTCCTTCGAGAAGATCAGAATGTCATCCAGGTAAACAAACACAAAGAGACCGATCATATCTCTCAGGACGTCGTTCACCATACTCTGGAATACCGCTGGAGCATTGGTCAGTCCAAACGGCATCACCTGATACTCGAAGTGACCCATCGGTGTATTGAAACCCGTCAACCACTCGTCCCCCTCTCTGATCCGGACCAGGTGATACGCATTGCGTAGGTCTAGCTTGGTGAACACCGTAGCACCCTGTAAGGAGTCGAAGGCAGAACTCATCAAGGGCAGGGGATACTTGTTCTTGACCGTGATGTCATTCAACCCCGATAATCAATACACGGTCGAAGAGAGCCATCCTTCTTACCCACAAAGAAGAATCCTGCCCCCAGGGGTGATGACGAGGGACGAACGAGACCAGCAGCTAGGGACTCCTTGATGTAGGTCTCCAACGCCTCACGTTCAGGTCGGGAGATACTGTATAACCTTCCCTTGGGGTAGACAGCTCCAGGGACCAGGTTGATGGCACAATCATATGGTCGGTGGGGAGGGAGTGACAGAGCCTTCTGCTTACTGAAAACTTCCCCCAAATCGTGATATGTCTCGGGAACCAGGGACAAATCTGGGGGTTTAGCCTCAATCACCTGACTGGGAACCGAATGGGGGCAGGCAGTCTTGAGACAGTTAGCATGACAATCAAGGCTCCAACTCGTTACCTTGCCCGTCACCCAATCGAACGTGGGATTGTGTTCCTTCAGCCAGGGGTATCCAAGGACCAGAGGAACATGGGAAGACGGCAGAATGAAGAATGAAATCATCTCAGAATGATTCCCCGACAACCGCATCTTAACCGGTTCAGTCCTCATCGTGATACGTGCCAGACTACTGCCGTTCAGAGTGGTCGCTTCAATGGCTTCCGGCAATTGCTCCTTGGAAAGCCCCAGCTGTTCCACCAACTCGGCATCAAGAAAGCTTCCATCGGCACCTGAATCGATAAAAGCGTTAAGCGCTAAGCTCTGATTCCTGTTCACAAGGGTAGCCGGGAAACGGGGTCTGACAGAGGTACTGAGAGGTTGAAACTGGCTCGCTAAAAGTCCTCCCAACTTTAGCGAGCCGGGCAGTTTGACGACCGCCGGGAACAAGTGGAGATGTAATGTCCCGAGCTACCACAGTAGAGGCAGCAGTTGGTCTTACGTCTATGTTGACGCTCCTCCTTGGTTAACCCGTGCCGCCCCCACTTGCATGGGTTCAGAATCGGGAGAGAGGACCTCTCCCCTAATCCATTGTGGTGGAGAATGATCGACGTGTTCTGGTCCACCACCCGACCCGACTGGGAACTGAGAAGCTGATCGATTGGACGGACCCCATTGCTTCTCCCTCCTTCGCTCTCGGACTCGATTATCCACCCGAATAGACAAGGCTACCAAGCTGTCCAGGTCACTAGGCTCCGGATAGGAGATCAACTCATCCTTGAGCTGCTCCGACAGACCCTGGTAAAAGGCCGCTTGCAGCGACTCCTCGTTCCACCCACTCTCCACAGCCAACGTCTTGAACTCGATCACGAAGTCGGCCACGCTGCGAGTTCCTTGGCGAAGCGAAAACAGGCGCCTAGCTGCGTCCCTCCCTCGGACGGAATGGTCGAAGAGCTTCCTCATCTCGGCCGTGAACCCCTGGTATGAAGCCATGCAGGGATCCTGTCGTTCCCAAACGGCTGAAGCCCACTCCAGCGCTCGACCACGCAGCAACTCAATCACAAAGGCTATCCTAGCCTTGTCTGTGGCATAAGAGTAGGGCTGTAGATCGAACACTAATCCACACTGCATAAGGAAGGAACGGCATCTTCCCAGCTCCCCCTCATATTTATCCGGCGTCGGAACCTTGGGCTCACGGATGGACACAGCTTCAGAAGCGGCAGGCGAGATGGGTGAAACCGGTAGTGGATCCTCCACCGGACACTTACGTTGGTTCTGGACCTCCGCCAGACCGGTAGAAAGGTTCCGAACTGACAACGCGATCTCCTGTAGTACCGTGCTATGATGGCCCAACATCTTCTCCTGCTGGGTAATAGCATGGCGAACGGAGTCCAGGTCCGCTGGGTTCATTACTGGCCGGATCGTTCTGTCACGGTTTACTATGCCAGAACCCAGAAGCAGACAAGGACAAGGTACGTTGAGAGAAAGGTGAGTGTTTATTTAGTAGATTCCGAGTGAGGCTGAATAATCCAGGGAACAGAGCGGGTGGCGTGGATGGGTTGTTGAGGGTGCAGTGGTTGGTCGGTACTGGCTCGGCAGCCGCCGACCATCAGGCAGAGGTTGGGTGAAGGTTCGGGTGAGAGACTGCAGACAGAACAAAAACGGAGGTCAGTACACAGCAAGTAACAAGGTGCAAAACAACAAAACTAACTAAGGGCTCAGAGGCTGACACGCTGACAAACATACTGTTCATAGCTAACGATCCGGCAGGAACTGGATGTTCGGCCAGAGCCTAAGAAGGGTGATGATCAGGACCAGGTGTGCAGATTGCTGATGGGATGCAGGTGCGGAAAACCAAAGCGCTCCCCGGAGCGTTCCCGAACCCTCGGGAAACTGGAGATTACGAACAGGAAAAACTAGTCACCAGACAGGACCCGACTCAGACAGCCGGGATCGTTACATTGAGGGTCAGGGACGACAAGGGGGAAGGCCTCCTATGTTCACAGAACAGCAAGAGAGGGAGATAGTAAACATGGTTTTGGCCAACAATGCTATAACACTCAAGCAGCTCCAAGCTAACATTGTCAATAACCACGCCATTTTCAACGATATCCATCAGGTCTCAACATCAACACTGGCACGCATCCTAAAAAAAAAACATATTCAAATGAAGCAAATTTATCGAGTGCCTTTCGAGCGCAATTCCGAAAGGGTGAAACGACTGCGGCATGATTATGCAGAGGTATGTATTCACTTTAGCAGTGTGATCTTGCATACTGTCTCATAATCTTTTACTGTACTGTAATATGTATACTAGATCTACACTGAACTACACAATTTTGCCTGACACTGTTTTTCAGAGAGTTTTACGAATGGATGGAGAGGAGATCCAGCATGAGTTCATTTACGTAGATGAGGCTGGGTTCAACCTGACGAGAACACGAAGGAGGGGAAGAAACATCATTGGCCACAGGGCTATAGTCAATGTCCCAGGGCAACGTGGGGGTAATATAACACTCTGTGCAGCCATTACACAGAATGGGGTCCTCCACCGCCATGCCCATATGGGCCCCTTACAACACAGCACTCATACTTACATTCTTGGACCAATTGCACAACATAACAGCAGCAAATCAAATCGATCATATGCAATACATTGTTGTCTGGGACAATGTGTCTTTCCACCGCTCTGCTCTGGTTCAGAACTGGTTTCAGCAACATCCACATTTCACCGTCCTATATCTTCCACCATACTCTCCATTCCTCAACCCTATAGAAGAGTTTTTCTCGGCATGGCGGTGGAAGGTATATGATCTCCGTCTCCAGGCTGTGGTACCCCTCATCCAAGCCATGGAGGAGGCCTGTGACCAGATGGAGGTAGCAGCAATGCAAGGATGGATTCGTCATTCAAGACGTTTCTTTCCAAGGTGTCTTGCTAATGACAACATTGCCTGCGATGTTGATGAAATTCTCTGGCCAGATCCAGCTAGGCGAAGAGACAATGTCTAGTTATTTAAAAAAAAATTTTTTAACTTACAATACGTAAAGTGACGTTTGGTTACAGTATTATGAATCTCCATGTCAACATTTTGGGCGTGTTGAGAAATAAATGAGTTTCTTCAGTCTGCAACATTGGTCTTGTGTAGTGTTTGGTGAATTTACATTATATTTGTACTTTGTTGATAGTAGCCTACTCTAATCATAGGGAAGTAGAAGTGCTAAAAGTGTTTTTGGTTTATCACAGCAGAGTGTAACTCGTGCAAACAGAGTATAGTAATGTGAAACGTGTGTGTTTCATATGGTAACAAAGTATGGTTTTTAAAAAGAAGTGTATAGTTTTTACAAGAGTGTTTAATTTTGCAAAGGATCTGTAGTGTTTTGCTAATTGGGTGTGTGGTTGTGCTAATTGTGTGTAGTGTTTTGAAAACACGGGCCCTGTTTTGAAAATCGTGCTTAAGCAATCAAAAAAAACTGTAAATGCCTGTGGAGAAAGAGGATGTCGCTCACAGAGGAAGGCTGGAGCATGGAGCGTCTCTCCTCCAAAATTCGACCTCACACACTGAATGCCCGCTCGGAGGGGGCACTGGAAGCCGTGATGGTGAGGACGTGGCGAGCAAGGTTGCTGACCGCAGGGAACTGAAATCTCGGTGCCTGCCAACACAACAGAAAAGCACTGGGTCTGCTTGTTAGACTGGAGTTTGACTGCCTCATGGTCTCGTTTATTTAGTTTTCCAGTGGTCTTGATTCAGGCGTAATGATATCTGCTCCATCCTCCCACTAGGAGGACTCACGGTATGTAACTGTTGGTCTCTGTCTGGCTGTGAGGGTTTTGGCACTTCATCAGTGGGGGGACTTACGGCTCCGGCCCTCGAAGCCCAAAGTCATAATGAGCTCCATGGTTGCCTGCATAACCTCCTCACCTGCAGTTTCCTCAAGCATCTTCAACAGACACAACTTGGGGGTCAAAAACATTGCTATCATAAAAAGCATGTGGAGAGGACGTAGTCACTACTAGGGGTGTTTGTAGCCACGTGCGACGTTAGGATAGGCTATATGTTGTTGGAGATCAATTGTTTTCTACTGTTTTACAATATCATGGAAAGAACCAATATAGTTGAATGAAACAAGAGCTGTTGTGTTTTCAGCAGCAGAAATCCCCCCGTCGTTAATTTCTGTAGGCTATACGGTTGAAGTCGGAATTTTACATACACCTTAGCCAACTACATTTAAACTCCGGTTTTCACAATTCCTGACATTTAATCCTAGTAAAAATTCCCTGTTTTAGGTCAGTTAGGATCACCACTTTATTTTAAGAATGTGAAATGTCCGAATAATAGTAGAGAGAATTATTTCTTTCAGCTTTTATTTATTTCATTACATTCCCAGTGGGTCAGAAATTAACATACACTCAATTAGTATTTGGTAGCATTGCCTTTAAATTGTTTAACTTGGGTCAAACGTGTCGGGTAGCCTTCCACAAGCTTCCCACAATAAGTTGGGTGAATTTTGGCCCATTCTTCCTGACAGAGCTGGTGTAACTGAGTCAGGTTTGTAGGCCTCCTTGCTCGCACACGCTTTTTCAGTTTCTGCCCACAAATGTTCTATAGGATTGAGGTCAGGGCTTTGTGATGGCCACTCCAATACTTTGACTTTGTTGTCCTTAAGCCATTTTGCCACAACTTTGGAAGTCCATTTGGAAGACCCATTTGTGACCAAGCTTTAACTTCCTGACTGATGTCTTGAGATGTTGCTTCAAGCTTTTGAAGTGTCTGTTCTATATCTAGGAGATATAAGAAAGATCAGGAATAAACGTCGTTTTTTTGGACACATATTTAACCCCTTATTTTTGTTGCCACAAAACTACCTCCATAATTCCCTTCATTTGTTTGGGTTACCTTCAGATGAGTCCCATGACACTTGTGGGGGGCCGTAGAGCAAAACAGAACACCATCGTGTTAGTGAGGGTTTCTTTAGTGGGGTCATATTAGTTTGCCAAACCTTTTGGACACTACAGACCTTTTTTTTGTGAGAAAACCGATTTTCAGGATGTCTCATGGTCAGACAAACACCGCTGTCGCTCGGCCACCGCAGAAGCAGAAGGCCGACATATTGCGGATGGATTGAGACGGAGCCCGTGCAGATCTTTAGCTTAAACTGACAGATTTTTATGGGGAATTTTGTTATGTTACTTAGATTGATGTGAAAGTGATAGAATATACAATAGAATGATAGAAAGACATCTACCAGAAATCAGTAAGAAATACAATACAAAATGTGTATCCAGAAGTTTTCTGTCTGACCACCTCTCCCGACGCAGCATGAACGATGCCCTCTACTATGACCAATCCTGATAACTGAGACATGCAAAAACACTAGGTAGAGGCAGTTCTAGCAGAAATATGTTTTCATTTATTCACATGTTCACACGTGCGTTCACACGTTGACGTGTTCAACAAGACGGTTGAACATGTCAACGCGCTCGTATAAGCATTAACGTGCGTGTGAACGCCTAAGAGAAAATAAATTTTTATGTGTCCAAGTTCATTCAAGACAGTTTCTTAGGCGCTCAGTTACACTTTGGGTGACTTATCAGAAACTACATTAGGCTCAATTTAGGCCCCTTTTCACCCCTCATACACACAGCTGGTAGTGATTAGACCCTGTTGTCTTTGGCACAGTGTGTGTGTGCGTGTGCGTGTGCGTGTGCGTGTGTGTGTGTGTGTGTGTGTGTGTGTGCGTGTGTGTGTGTGTACTCAGAAGTGCAATGAGGAAAATGAAGCTGCAGATAACAGTTTATCAACAGTCCCTCTGCTGCCAAAATAAACTGTCATACCCTCATACACACACGTTACTCACACTGACACACCAACGCACACACACACACTCCAACGCACACACACACACACACTCCAACGCACACACACACTCCAACGCACACACACACACACACACTCCAACGCACACACACACTCCAACGCACACACACATAACACGCACACACATTTATACTGACTCCGCACACACGCGCACAAACTCACTTACAATCATCAAATACATTGCTGCTACACTGTCTATCATACTACTGATAATGATTACTGCATTGTTGGGAAAGAGCTGGCAAGAAAGGCATTTCACTGTACTTGTGACAACAATACTTGAAACGTCATCAACACAGTAACACAGGGGCGTGTTCATGTACCCCTGCCCTGCTCACACACCGGGGTAGAGTCACCCCTCCTTACCGCTCTCTGTATACAATATAAAAACACTTTTGCTAAGCTTATTAGGAAATCCAACCCATTCAATTCATTCTAAGGCATACGTATGTTCTTTAGTTTGTTTGCGTGTTCATTTGTTCGAGCTAACAGTGTAAAGTGCAGTTACAGTTTTTTTCAATTGTTTAAGCACAATTTTGAAAACATGGCCCGGTTTGTCAAAACACTACACACAATTAACACAACCCTACACCAAAGTAGCACAACACTTCAGATCATTTGCAAAATGGAACACTTTTGTCAAAACTATACACGACTTCATAAAAACAATATTTTGTTACCATACGAAACACACACATTTCATATGACTTCAATCTTTTTGAACTACTTACACACTGCTGTTGCTAACCTAAAACACTTTTAGCAAGTCTAATTCTCAGTGATTAGAGTACTGTAAATGAAGTACACAGAGAAAGTGCAACTATACAAACACTACACAAGACCAATGCTGCAGACTGAGGAAAATATCATTTATTTCTCTCCATATACCCAAATCAGTCAACATGGAGAATCACAACAAAACATGTCCCAGTTTTCATGCTACTACAGTAGTGTGCATAATACTGTTAGCTCAGCAAACAACAGACAAACGTAAAATACTGTATCCAGTACAGGTTACAATTACAGTAAATAACAACAACAAACATAAAAAATAATCTGAAAAAAACTGACAATATTGTACAGAAAATACTACAGTAAACATACTATACATTACCTCTTCGCCTAGCTGGATCTGGCCAGAGAATTTCATCAACATCACAAGCAATATCCTCATTAGCAAGACAACGCGGGAAGAACCGTCTTGAATGTCGAATCCATCCTTGCACAGCTGTGGTGTCGACTTGGTCACAGGCGTCCTCCATGGCCTGAATGAGGGGTACCTGAGCCTGGGGCTGGAGATCGTAAATCTTCCACCGCCATGCAGAGAAAAACTATTCGATAGGGTTTAGAAACGGAGAGTATGGTGGAAGGTATAGTACTGTCAACTGTGGATGGTGTTGAAACCAGTTCTGGACCAAAGCAGACACAAGCAGACACAATGACACATTGTCCCAGATGACAGTGTATTGCATCTGGTGCATTTCATTACCTGCTGTGACGATGTGGTGCAATCGGTTCAAAAATGCGAGAATTTGAGGTGTGTTGTAAGGGCCCATTTTGGCATGACGGAGGAGAACCCCATGCTGTGAAATGGCAGCGCAAAGGGTGATGTTACCCCCACGTTGCCCTGGGACATTGATTATAGCCCTGTGGCCAATGATATTTCTGCCTCTCCTTCTTGCTTTTGTGAGGTTGAACCCTGCCTCATCAATATATATGAATTCATGCAGGATTTCCTCAGCATCCATCTGCAAAACTCTCTGAAATACAGTGAAAGACAAGATTGTGTAGTTCAGGATAGGTCTAGTATACAGTCAATGTAAAAAAGTAATGTGTGCAGTATGCAACATCACAGTGCTAAAGTGAACAATACAAACCTCCACATACTCGTGCCGCAGCCTTTTGACCCTCTCTGAATTCCGCTCAAAAGGCACTCGATAAAGTTGTTTCATTTGAACCTGATGTCTTTTCAGGATGCGTGCCAGTGTTGACTGAGAGACCTGATGGACATTATTGAAAATGGCATGGTCACCGATAATGTTGGCTTGTAGTTCTCTAAGCCTGATAGCATTATTGGCCAAAACCATGTTTATTATCTCTCTCTTGTTCTTGCGTGAATATGGGCCCCCTTCCTCCTTGTTGTTCCCGACCCTCAATCCTATGTAGAGAATAATACATGTAATTTACTGTACAATGTCACAGGAAGGGGTATCACAAGTGTTGATATGGTGCATACAATAAGCGGCTGATTACTGTAACTGTAGACAGATCTTCTTTTACCTGTTTTCCTGTCGAAAAGTCCTTATGACAGATGCCACTGTATATCTGCTAAGATTTGGCTGAACTCTCAGTCCAGCCTCCCTCAGCGTCAATCCGTGGTTCACAACATGGTCCACTAGTGTTGCACGAATGTCATTTGATAAGTTTGGTCCTCTTTTTCTTTGTGCACGTTCTCCTCCTGCTTCAGGTCTTCCTCGACCTCTGGCTCGGCCTCTGCCTCTTCCTCTACCTCCTTCTCCTCCTCCTCTGTGTACTCCTCCTCTCACCCTCACTCTTCTTCTGACTCCTTCCATTTTGGTTGAATGCAGGTGAACCTACCTGCTGCATTTTTATAGTGCTTAAACCTGATTGGTGTGTCTACAATTTAGCAATCATGTGTTTGTGCACCTGATGGCTGTGTTTAACAGATTTGCTCATAGGTGTGGTAATTTGACAGTCAGTGCTTTGGAATTGCAAGGAAGTGACATCATGATATACTTCTGTGTCTGATGTATACAAGTGTGTTAAGTGTTTTGCAAATCACTGTGTGTAATGTTTTGCAAATAGTGTGAAGCTGACAATGTGCTTAGAGTTGTGCAAATCTAGCCTTGTGTTTTGCTCCTTGAGTGTAAGGTTTTGCTAATTGTGGGAAAAGTTTAATTTTAGTGTGTAAGCAATCGTAAAAAACTGTAAATGTAAGTAAACAGAAAGTGGTGGCAGAGAGATACTTCTGTAATAGCATTGTGTGTGTGTGTGTGTGTGTGTGATTGTGTGTGTGTGTGTGTGTGTGTGTGTGTACGTGTGTGATTGTGTGTGTGTGTGTGTGTGTGTGTGTGTGTGTGTGTGTGTGTGTGTGTGTGTGTGTGTGTGTGTGTGTGTGTGTGTGTGTGTGTGTGTGTGTGTGTGTGTGTGTGTGTGTGTGTGTGTGTGTGTGTTAGACCCCTCTGGTTTCTGGGTGCATCTAAGTAAAGGCCAGTCATAAACGCTGAATCCTGTTGAACATTACAATCAGAGAAAGAGAGAGCCCTAGGGAAAAGAAAGTGGGAGTTGTCTTCTGTTAACGGAATTATTCACTCAAAGCAACTAATTGATTTAAATTGTTAAATTACTCCAATATATGAGAACAATCAATCAGCTCTTTTGTTGTTCAACGTGACGTGCCATTCCATAATGGCTTCTGTGACTTCTGCTAGCAAGCATGAGGGCGAAAACTGCAGTTTACTTAAAAACTAGCAGTCGTTCAATGTTCTCGGTGTAACAGTTGGGATAATGGGACAATTCGGAGTACAACGCATTTCTCATCCCTGGATTGAGGTACGTTTTCCAAGCCATATCTCGCAGGAAGTCTATCCAACCCTAGTGCAGCTGTGAGCAAGTGGGTCAGATCTGCTGGCTAGAAAACGTAGCTACACACAACAATAGCAAAGTCAATATTAGCATGTGAAATAGCTAGCTAGCTGAAATATCCCTGAAACAAACTGCACTATCAATTTAGGAGTTACAATCTCACCATGTTCAACCTGGTAGAGATCGTGTGTCTACAGTCTACCTCAAAAACTGTGGGTGACTGAATGATCTACAAATCACCTTGTATCATAAATAACTACTTATTATTATTATTATCTGTAGATCAGTCAGTCAGTCACAATTTACCCAGGATACATTACGGTTTGGAGCCTCTCGAACACGGCCCGTGACTGAGTGAGGTTGCTGTGGCAACGCACACAAGCCCTGCGATGGTTGAAAGGAAGGAGACGAGAGGAGAAATGCTTTGCGTTTTGGTAGTTGACAGTGATTTATACATACAGTAGATGACCAACAGGGACACATTCTTTTCACACCCGGTGGGCGGTGCTGTACGTCACAGTGGGCGGTACTATACCTCACAGTGGCCATGGGTTTCAAAGTACAAGGACTGTCCAATTGTCACACCAGCCTTCGCTTTGGCTCCCCCTCCTGTCCAGCTCAGGCGTTCGGCTTCGACGACCTTCTAGTTGCTGCCGAACCTGCTGATGGCAAACGCCCTTCAGTCATCAACCCCAGACTTGTCTCGTCATCATTACACACACATGGTTCCAAATCCCCACTGTATATATACTCCCTCTGTCATTTGTCTTTATCGGTCACTGTATATGTTGCTTGTTTTCCTGAGAGGAATCTCTCCTACTATTTCCTGAGTACTTTATATTTTGCACTTTGGGTTTCGTCCCGCTTTAAGCTATGGTGCTTTAATAAATTCAGTAGTTGTAAACCTGCGACTGCCTCCTGCCTGCCTACTCCTCTCTACACCTGTGACACCGATGCGCGTCCACATTCAACCGAGAACCCTCCACCTGGGACTAAACTAAGTCATGGTGGGTTTATACTTTCTAGTTTACAATTGGCTGGACCAGTTTTTTCCCAAAAGTGAACGATGTGTAACGTCAGGTTTTGCTGGCTAGCCAACCAACAATGTCAATGCCGCTATCAAGCCAATCTACTAAGTTTACCTGAATGAAATATATGAAACTGATCATGACTAGATTTAATTTAATTTTCACTGCGATTGGTTAGTCAAAATGCAATAATACCTGCATACTGTCGATCACTGAGATGAATTATTTGCGTTGCTTCATTAAAAACTGTTAATCTGATTTCCTTGGTCTTATTCATTTATACAGTGCCTTCAGAAAGTATTCACACCCCCCTTGAAGTTTTCCACATTTTGTTACAGCCGGAATTTAAAATGGATTCAATTTAGATTTTGTCACTGATCTACAAATAATACCCCATAATGTCAAAGTGGAATTATCTTTTTAGAAATATTAATTTAAAAAGATGATAAGCAGAAAAGTATTCAAGCCCTTCGTTATGGCAAGCCTAAATAACATCAGGAGTAGTTGCATGGACTAACTCTGGGTGCAATACCGGTGTTTAACATTGTTTTTTAGTGACTACCCCATCTCTGTACCCCGCACATACACATATCTGTAAGGTCCCTCAGTCGAGCAGTGCATTTCAAGCAAAGATTCAACTACAAAGACCAGGGAGGTTTTCCAAAGGCTCATAAAGAACATTGAATATCCCTTTGAGCATTAGTGAAGTCATTAATTACACTTTGGATGGTGTATCAAAACACCCAGTCACTACAAAGATACAGGTGTCCTTCCTAACTCAGTACACCCAATCACTGAGTACCACTCTTCATATTTTTAAGCATGGTGGTGGCTGCATCATGTTATGGGTATGCTTGTCAAAGGGGAGTTTTTAAGCATAAAAAGAAAATGAATGGAGCTAAGCACAGGCAAAGTCCCAGAGGAAAACCTGGTTCAGTCTGCTTTCCAACAGACACTGGAAAACAAATTCACCTCTTTAACCTAACATGCAAGGCCAAATATACACTGAAGTTGTTTACCAAGACAACATTGAATGTTACCGAGTGGCCTAGTTACAGTTTTGACCTAAATTGGGTTGAATCTATTGCAAGACTTGAAAATGGCTGTCTAGCAATGATCAACAATCAACTTGACAGAGCTTCAAGAAAAAAAAATAACATAATGGTCAAATATTGTAAAATCCAGGCATACTTACACACCCAGTCTCATTACTTTGCGTGAATGATATCTCTCAACTTTAAACAATGTGAATACAAAATCATTTGTTTAGCTTTCTATGCTGTGCCTGCATGAAAAGAGCAAACACAACATTTGTTTACTTCATCTTTGTGGCTCTCTGATGAAACAGTTAACATCCATTACGGTAGTTAGTAGTTAAGCTTAGCCAGCCTGTGCTCTAGCATGGCTTAGTGGTGTGTTGAATAGATTCCGAGAGGACGAGGCAAAGCCAGAGGGATAACTGGGCCCCAAAATCTGTCTTCTCAGATTCAGGTGGATTTTTTTTTCTTTTTTTTTTCCTACAATTTATCTTCTTAAAATGTGATTTTAATCCTAACCCTAACCTTAACCACACTGCTATCCTTATGCCTAACCCTAACCTTAAATTTTGACCAAAAAGCAACAAATATGTTTAATGAATTGTTACGATATAGCCATTTTTGAGTTTGTGGCTATGGTAGCTAGTGGAAACTGCTGTGCCTGTTGTGCCTCCTACTGACTGCCTTCCATTTTTTTAAGACATTTATTTTCACCGTTAGAGCGGCCACTGGAGTATCTGGTCAATATAATGAATAATCCGTGATAGATTCCACCATCTGGACATGAGCTCGGCCCGTTCTCGACACTGTGTGCAACCCGTATGTGCGCTGAAATCTACGCCCACCCGGGGGGAAATGGTGTGAAAAATGATGTGTCCCCTGACTGATGAACTGTTTTGAAGCCACTGCTCCTCCATCTTGGTTTTGGAAGCTATAGAAAATGCATTTATTGAAGTCAACATTTGTACTACTGATACTGTGGTCCTCTGTAGCTCAGCTGGTAGAGCGCGGCGCTTGTAACGCCAAGGTAGTGGGTTCGATCCCCGGGAACCACCCATACACAAAAAAAAAATGTATGCACGCATGACTGTAAGTCGCTTTGGATATAAGCGTCTGCTAAATGGCATATCATCATTGTAAAATAGAGTTTGGAAGCTATAGAAAATGCATTTATTGAAGTCAGCATTTGTTTTTTTGCCATCTTTATTCTATTACAGACACCTTAATGCGCGCTTTTAAATTATATTATGTGAGCTAAAAGGCTGAAAGGCGGGCTACACGGCCTCGTCTTCCTAGTATCCTGATGGCTAATGTCCAATTGCTGGAAAATAAACCTTATGAACTCAGAGCGAGGCTCCAATCACAGAGGGACATTAGACATGGCTTACGGACGATACACTCAACTCTGCTATTCAACCAGACGGCTTTTCTATATTTCGTATGGTTTGAACGGCAGCTTCTGGTAAGAGTTGGGGGAGGGGTATGTTTCCTCGTCAACAATTCCTGGTGTACCGAAAACATCTCGAGCTCCTGTACGCCCGACCTGGAGTTTCTGATGCTAAAATGCCAACCCCACTATATCTCCTCTCACCCGGAGGATTGTTGCGGGTGACTTTAATCAAGCACAAACAAATATATATATATATATGTATATCCTAAATATCACTAACATGTATCCTGCCCCACAAGAAAAAAAAGCTTGTGGGGCAGGATAGGCCAGCTGGCTGGCGTCTTCTCTGACATCTTCAACGTGTCCCTGTCCAAGGCTCTAGTCCCCACCTGCTTCAAGGAGACCACCATCGTCCCAGTGCCCAAGAAAAACAAGGTGACATGCCCAAATGACTATCGCCCCGTCGCACTCACCCCTGTCATCATGAAGTGCTTTGAGAATCTGGTCATGGCCCACATCAAAGCCATCATCCCAGGCACACTGGACTCACTCCAATCTGCCTAGCGCTCCAAACAGATCCATGGAAGATACCATTTCCATCACTATTCACACGGCCGTAACACGTCTGGACAAGAGGAACACCTATGTGAAAATGCTGTTCATTGACTGTTGTTCCCTCCAAGCTCGACATCAAGCTCAGAGCCCTGGGTCTGGACACCCCCCTCTGTAACTGGATCCTGGACTTCCTGACAGGCAGACCCCAGGCTGTGAGGATTGGCAACAACACCACCTCCACACTGACTCTCAACACAGGGGCCCCCCAGGGGTGTGTCCTCAGCCCTCCGCTGTACTCCCTTTTCACCTATGACTGCGTGGCTTTGCACGACACCAACTCCATCATCAAGTTTGCTGACAACACCACGGTTGTAGTCCTGATAACCAACAACGACAAGTCAGGCTATAGGGAGAAGGTAAGTGAACTGGTATTGTGATGCCAGGGCAACAACCTCTCCCTCAATGTCAGCAAAACAAAGGAGTTGATCGTTATCTTCAGGAAGCAGAGGAGGGAACATGTCCCGATCCACATCAACGGGACTGCAGTAGTGAGAGTCAGCAGTTTTAAGTTCTTCTGCGTCAAACTCACCAAGGACTCGACATGGACCAACAACACCACCACTCTTCTCAAGAGGGCGCAACAGCGTCTCTACTTCCTAAGACGGCTGAAGAAATTCGGCATTCCACCAAAGGTCCTCTCCAAATACTACCACTGCACCATCAAGAGTATCCTGACCGGTTGCATCATGGCCTGGTACGGAAATTGCTCCGTCCAAGACCGCAAGGCCCTCCAGTGGGTGGTGAAGACAGCCCAGTACATCACTGGGACCGTGCTCCCACCCATCCAGGACATCACTGGGACCGTGCTCCCACCCATCCAGGACATCACTGGGACCGTGCTCCCACCCATCCAGGACATCACTGGGACCGTGCTCCCACCCATCCAGGACATCTACTAGAAACGGTGCCTGAGGAAGGCCCGCAGCATCATCAAGGACCCCACACACAACCCAGCCACGAGCTGTTCTCCCCCTGTTCACTTCAGGAGCAGGAGGTCTGATACCAACAGGCTCAGAGACAGTTTCTATCTAGAAGCATTCAGACTGCTGAACACTTGAACTGGACTGACCACCTGCTCAGACTCTCTGCACCTTAGCACACCCACACAGACACACATACACACACACACACATACACACACACACACACACACACACAAAGACACACACACACACACACTTGTGCTACACACACAACACAACTGCTGCTACCAGACTCTTATTATGATTGCCAAATACTGCACAATTTAAACATTTGCCACCAATCCCCCCCTTCCTCAAAACATATTGGACTATAAATGTATTATACTTAAGCTAAAAGGTTTATTCAATTCTAAAAGGTTTATTCAATTCTACTGAGCCATTTACTTTATGTTGGTATTCTTATCTTGTATTATTTCTTATTGTTGTTGCATTGTCGAGAAGGAACCTGCAAGTAAGCATTTTGTTGGACGGTGTATACCATGTGTATCCCGTACATACGACTAAAACTTTAAACTTTGAACTTTCACAGTATTATTCCAACCTCATAGTGTGTAAATATATATTTTAAAAAACGGAAAAGCACGTTTTTGACTTTAAACGGCCACACAAGTAGAAATCCACTTTTTCTAGCTGAAAGACGATGGCCATGTTGCACAACGATTTAAGTCAATAAGTCATCGTTTTAGTCAAAGTATGATATATTTGGGCTTGAAGTGACAAATCCAAACTACCCATTTCTTGCCAATCCGTGTGAATGCAGTGTCTTTTCCTATGATATGACATACAAATTATATTCTGCCTAATCAAATCAAATCAAAACACATTTTATTGGTCACATTCACATGTTTAGCAGAAGTTATTGCGGGTGTAGCGAAATGCTTGTGCTTCTAGCTCCGACAGTGCAGTAATATCTAACAATTTCACAACATATACCCAATACACACAAATCTAAGTAAGGAATGAATTAAGAATATATACATATATGGACGAGCGATGTCAGAGCGGCATGGACTAAGATACAGTAGCATAGTATAGAATACAGTATATACGTATGAGATGAGTAATGCAAGATATGTAAACATTATTAAAGTGGCTAGTGTTCCATTTCTTAAAGTGGCCAGTGATTTCTAGTCTATGTCTATAGGCAGCAGCCTCTAATGTGCTAGTGATGGCTGTTTAACAGTCTGATGGCCTTGAGATAGAAGCTGTTTTTCAGTCTCTCGATCCCAGCTTTGATGCGGGGTGAACAGGCAGTGGCTCGGGTGGTTGATGTCCTTGGCGATCTTTTTGGCCTTCCTGTGACATCGGGTGCTGTAGGTTGGCCTTCCTGTGACATCGGGTGCTGTAGGTTTCCTGGAGGGCGGGTAGTTTGACCCCGGTAAAGCGTTGGGCAGACCGCACCACCCTCTGGAGAGCCCTGTGGTTGCGGGCGATGCAGTTGCCGTGCCAGGTGGTGATACAGCCCGACAGGATGCTCTCAATTGTGCATCTGTAAAAGTTTGTGAGGGTTTTAGGTGCCAAGCCAAATTTCTTTAGCCTCCTGAGGTTGAAGAGGCTCTGTTGCGCCTTTTTCACCACACTGTCTGTGTGTGTGGTCCATTTCAGTTTGTCAGTGATGTGTACGCCAAGGAACTTGAAGCTTTCCAACTTCTCCACTGCGGTCCCGTTGATGTGGATAGGGGGGTGCACCCTCTGCTGTTTCCTGAAGTCCACGATCATCTCCTTTGTTTTGTTGACGTTGATTGAGAGGTTGTTTTCCTGGCACCACACTCCCAGAGCCCTCACCTCCTCCCTGTAGGCTAACTTGTCATTGTTGGTAATCAAGCCTACTACTGTTGTGTCGTCTGCAAACTTGATGATTGAGTTAGAGGCGTGCACGGCCACACAGTCATGGGTGAACAGGGAGGACAGGAGTGGGCTGAGCACGCACCCTTGTGGGGCCCCAGTGTTGAGGATCAGCAAAGTGGAGATGTTTTTTCCTACCTTCACCACCTGGGGGCGGCCCGTCAGGAAGTCCAGGAAGTCCAGGACCCAGTTGCACAGGGCGGGGTTCAGACCCAGGGCCTCGAGCTTAATGATGAGCTTGGAGGGTACTTTGGTGTTGAATGCTGAGCTATAGTCAATGAACAGCATTCTTACGTAGGTATTCCTCTTGTCCAGATGGGATAGGGCAGTGTGCAGAGTGATGGCGATTGCATCGTCTGTGGATCTATTGAGGCGGTAAGCAAATTGAAGTGGGTCTAGTGTGACAGGTAAGGTAGAGGTGATATGATCCTTGACTAGTCTCTCAAAGCACTTCATGATGACAGAGGTGAGTGCTATGGGGCGATAGTCATTTAGTTCAGTTACCTTTGCTTTCTTGGGTACAGGAACAATGGTGGCCATCTTGAAGCATGTGGGGACAGCAGACTGGGATAATGAGAGATTGAATATGTCCGTAAACACACCAGCCAGCTGGTCTGCCTACATTTAGTTTCAGGTAAATAGTTATCTACCCACTCATAGAACATAGACTATCACCAAATTGACAGGAGTTTCATGAGTTTCATTTTTGGATTGGATTAAGGTTAACCCAATTAGACCAAGAAAGAGCCTGTGTTGACAGCGGAAGCCTGAATCAGAGATGTGTTATGTGTGTTTCAGATCCCCCGCTCATCTGTCACAGCCGAGGGAAGCCCTGCATCAAAGTCAGTAAACCATCTATATCCCTCTCCTTTGTTCTCCCCCCTCTCTCCCCCTCTCTCCCTCCCTCTATCCCCCTCTCCCCCTCTCCCCCCTCTCTCCCTCTCTCTCCCTCTCTCTCCCTCCCTCTCTCCCCCTCTCCCCCCTCTCCCTCTCTCCCCCTCTCTCCCTCTCTCCCCCCTCTCCCTCTCTCCCCCTCTCTCCCTCTCTCCCCCCTCTGCCCCTCTCCCTCTTCCCCCCTCCCGCTCTCCCTGTTTCTCCCCTCTCCCTCTCTCCCACTTCTCCCCCCTGTCCTCTCCTGTCCTCTCCTGTCATCCTGTATTGTCCCCCTCTCTGGCGTGTCTCTCTCCCACGCCTCTTGATCTGATGAATTCCTCCATGCAGTGGGAACCTCTCTCTGACGTACTACGCTGTGTCTACACATGCACACACACACACACACACACACACACACACACACACACACACACACACACACACACACACACACACACACATACACACATAATACACACATACACACACACATTCACACGAAACACACACACACACACACATACACACACACATACTAACGCATGCACACACACACACACACACACACTCACATTCACACACACACACACACACACACACACACACACACACACACACACACACACACACACACACACACACACACACACACACATACACATGCACACACTTAGAAAACTCCCCCCCCCATTCTCCCACTCATTCTCCTGGCCCCAGACAACAAGGATCTGACGTCACGTCACACTGGCTGCTACTGCAGTGGGTGTGTGTGTGTGTGTGTGTGTGTGTGTGTGTGTGTGTGTGTGTGTGTGTGTGTGCTCCTGCAGTATTGATCAACACTGCATGAGGAAGGATCTGTATTAATACAGTATTGATAAACTAACTCTGAAGGAAGCTCAGCCTAGTTTGAGAGCTCACACCCAAACCGTCAAACGACGGAGAAAAGTTCTCCATAAGCTTAACATTGAATGTTACTGTAGTCAGTGATAGTTTGGTGTCAAGGTGAAGGATCGTCTGTTTTACCTATATCTGTCTATGGTGGGAAACTACAGGAAATGCAAGCTTTAGTTCCAGCCCAGCACTAAAGCATCTGATTACACCAACACAAAGTTACCTGTGGCAGTGGTCAGACATCTCTTCCCCCTCTCTCCGTCCTCTCTCTCTCTCTCTCTCTCCATCCTCTCTCTCTCTCTCTCTCTCTCTCTCTCTCCATCCTCTCTCTCTCTCTCTCTCTCGCCGTCCTCTCTCTCTCTCTCTCTCTCTCTCTTTCTCTCTCTCTCTCTCTCTCTCCGTCCTCTCTCTCTCTCTCTCTCTCTCTCTCTCTAACTTCCTTATCTCTTCCTCCTCTCTTCCTCTTCTCTCTCTCTCCTCTCTCTCTCTCTCTCCGTCCTCTCTCTCTCTCATCTCTTCCTCCTCTCTTCCTCTTCTCTCTCTCTCTCAATTCAATTCAATTCAATTTCAATTTAAGGGCTTTATTGGCATGGGAAACGTGTGTTAACATTGCCAAAGCAAGTGAAGTAGATAGTAAACAAAAGTGAAATAAACAATAGATATTAACAGTAAACATTACACTCAGAAGTTCCAAAATAATAAAGACATTTAAAATGTCATATTATGTATATATACATTGTTGTAACAATGTGCAAAAAGTTAAAGTACAAATGGGAAAATAAATCAACATAAATATGGGTGTAATGAATACTCGGACAGAGTGGTAAGATCCAATCGCAGAATAGCGATGCTTTATTAGAGTACAGACAAGGGTATAGCTTAATCGTGGTCGGGCGGGCTGTGGTCAAAACCGGGCAAGGCATAGACAGGCAGAGGTACCAAAGGAGCGGGCTTAGTCGTAGTCGAGGGCACAGGCACAGGATCAGAGCACGGTAATCACTGGGGTAGACAAGCAGAGGATTAAGCAATTCGGGAAGTCAAACAAGGCACAGGTCGGATACACGGTTAATCAAAACAAACTCTCTCTCTCTCTCGGAACAAAACGCTTAGCAAGTCACAAAGGAACAATACCTCGCACCGACTGAACCTCTGAGCACACCTTATATCCTACCCTAATTACGGACAGGTGTGCTCAGAACTCAGGTGAACCAGATCGAGTCTGATGACTCCCCCTCTCTGTAGATCGGGGAAGTGTCAGACTCTGTCTAGACCCAGCCAACCCCCGATCCTCACAGTATCCCCCTCCCCAGGGCCGGCTCCTGACAGCCTTCTACCTCTACCGGGTGGTCTTCCTCTGGGTCGGGGTCCGGGATGATCTGGGTGTTCAGCGTGGAAAGTGGCCTTGAGAGCGGGGTCTAGTATGTCCTTAGCAGGAACCCAGGACCGTTCCTCCGGTCCATATCCCTCCCAGTCCACGAGATATTCGATGCCCCCTCGTCTCCGTCTTGACTCCAGTATCTCGTGGACTGTATAGGTGGTGTCCTGTTCATCCTCCAAAGGTGGTGTAGTAGGTTGTTGAGCGATGGGTGGATACATCGGGCTATAATGGACAGGTTTCAACAGGGAGACGTGGAACGTTGGGTTTATCCTGTATTGTCGAGGGAGTAACAGACGGTAGGTGACAGGGTTAATACGTCTCTGTACTTTGAAGGGACCAATGTACCTGGGTTGGAGCTTCTTGCAGCTCCGTCGGAACAGCAGGTCTCGGGTAGACAGCCACACTCATTGCCCGGTTTGATAAGTGGGAGTAGGTCTCCGGCGTCGGTCGGCATATGTCTTTTGCTGCTGTGAGGCTTGACTGAAATGTTGATGGGCCGTCTCCCAGACCTGCGCACTCCGACGGAACCACTCGTCCACCGCCGGTACCATCCCGGGTGCGGTATCCCACGGGAACAGGGGTGGTTGATACCCTAGAACACACTGAAAGGGCGTTAGACGTAGGGAGGTGTGAATGAGTGAGTTCTGAGCATACTCTACCCAAGGCAGGAATCGGCTCCACTCTTGCGGCTGCCGCGAACATTGTTGCCGTAGATACTTCCCAATTTCCTGGTTGAGCCGTTCTGTCTGCCCATTGGCCTGGGGATGATATCCGGAGGTGAGGCTCACCGAGATGCCCAAGCGTTCGCAGAAGGCCTTCCAAACCCGGGATACGAACTGGGGTCCCCGGTCGGAAACAATATCCTCTGGAACACCAAACTGCCGGAACACCTGGTTAAATATAGTCTCCGCCATCTGAGTGGCGTTAGGTAAACGGGTCATGGGTACTAACCGACACATCTTGGAGAATCGATCGATGACCACGAGAATTACAGTATGGCCCTCTGATTCTGGTGGGTCGGTAACAAAGTCCATCGCAATGTGCGACCAGGGTCGTTGAGGAGTTGGCAATGGCATCAGCTTACCCTCCGGTAGTGCTCGAGGCGCCTTGGACTGAGCACATACTGGGCAGGATAATACGTAGTCTCGGACGTCATCTGTGAGGGAATCCCACCAGTATTTTCGACTGATGAGTCGGATAGTTTGAGTGATTCCGGGATGACCAGATCCTAGCGACGTGTGGCACCATTCCATCAGTTGAGGTCGAAGCGGAGCTGGTACAAACACCTTCGACACCGGGGTTTCTGGAGGGGCTGGTTCCGCTTGTAGGCTCTCCTGAATCGTGTCATCGATAGCCCACCTCACAGGACCAGCACGGCAACTCATGGGGAGGATAGGTTCTGGTTCAACCAGTCTGTCCGCGCGCTCGAACCATCGGGAAAGCGCGTCCGCCTTACAATTCTTGGACCCGGGAATATAAGAGACAGTGAATTGAAAACGGTTGAAGAACAAAGACCACCTTGCCTGTCGGGAGTTCAGTCGTTTAGCATTGTGAAGATACTCCAGATTGCGGTGGTCCGTAAGCACTTGGAACGGATGAGCTGCTCCCTCCAGCCAATGTCTCCACTCCTCCAGCGCTAACTTCACCGCCAGTAATTCACGATTTCCCACGTCGTAGTTCTGCTCGGCCGGATTCAGCTTCTTCGAAAAAAAAGCACAGGGTTGTGATTTGGGAGGCTCACCTTGGCGCTGGGATAGCACGGCTCCAACTCCAACCTCCGAGGCGTCCACCTCCACGATGAACGGCAAGGTAGGATCCGGCTGACATAAAATGGGGACAGTGGTGAATCGTTGTTTCAATGTCTCAAAAGCCTGCACTGCCCCCTCCGTCCATTTCAGACCACGCCCCTTGTGGCTGGTCATCGCCGACAGGGGAGCAGCGGTGGTGCTGAAATTACGCACGAACCGTCTATAGTAATTGGCAAACCCCAAGAATCTCTGAAGCTCTTTCACCGTCTGGGGTTGAGGCCAGTCTCGTACAGCTTGTACCTTGGATTCATCCAGTCTTACCCCGTCGGGAGTGAGTATGGCCCCAAGGAAGGAAATCGTCGTGACATGGAACTCACTCTTCTCGGCCTTCACGAACAGAGAGTGTTGGCGGAGTCGGTCCAGAACCTGTCGTACATGGGACACATGTTCACTCAGAGAGTTAGAGTAAATTAGGATGTCATCAATGTACACTATGACGAAACGATCAATCAAGTCCCTAAAAATGTCATTCATGAACGCCTGGAACACCGAGGGCGCGTTAGTAAGTCCATAGGGCATGACACAATATTCATAATGTCCTCGATGGGTGATGAAGGCGGTCTTCCATTCATCCCCCCTCTCTAATGCGCACCAGATTGTACGCACTCCTGAGGTCCAGTTTACTGTAGATGGAGGCCTGCCCCACCTGCTCGAGGGCTGCTGGAATCAAAGGAAGGGGGTAACGATTTTTAATGGTGATATCGTTCAAACCTCGATAGTCTATACAAGGACGCAGTCCGCCATCCTTTCTTAACAAAGAAAAAACTGGATGCCGCTGGAGACGTAGATGGGCGAATGGCCCCTTGCTGAAGTGCCTCGTCAATATACTTGCTCATTGATTCCCGTTCCGGCTGTGACAAAGGGTAGATTCGTCCGCGAGGAGGGGTAGCCCCGGATAGCAGATCAATTGCACAATCCCAGGCCCGATGTGGTGGTAACACGGTAGCCCTCTCCTTGGAGAACACCGGCGCGTAATCCTGGTACTCTGTGGGAACAACAGTAGACACCGCACCCTTCGCATCCTCCACATAAGACGTTTTGCAAGGTAAAATGAGGCACTCAGCCCTACATACCTCACTCCAAGCCGTGATATCGCCAGATTTCCAGGAGATGACCGGATCATGGGTAACGAGCCAGGGGTAGCCGAGGACTAGCGGCTCCCGTGGAGCGGAGATGACGAACAGAATGATGTTCTCATGGTGCAGAGAGCCCACTTGTAACTTGATCTCCCCGGTACGGTGCGTAATGAACCCAGTGCCCATGGGCTCACCGTCTAGCGCGTTGACTCGCAGGGGAGGTTGAATTGGGATAAGTTGAACCCCCAACTCCTCAGCAAGACTCATATCCAGAAAGCTGGCCGCCGCTCCGGAATCAATAAGTCCTTCCAACCTGCGCACTTTCTCTCCGACAGATAAGGTAACCGGTACATACATTTGTCTAGATGTAATGTTCAAAACGGGAGTCTCACTCACCGGTTTGGCAGTTCCGAGCGATATCCTGGGGTATGGTTAGGTCGTACCGGACAGTGACGAACGAAATGACCCGACTGACCACAATACAGGCATAGTCCGTCTTGCCGACGTTGTTGTCTCACCGACCCTTGTAGAGGTGACCGTCCCAGTTGCATAGGTTCCTCCTCAGATTCTCTCCTCCGCTCTGTCGATTGCATAGGACCAGTGATCGAGGGCTCCCCGAACAGTGGATGCCTTGTGTTGCACTATAAGATTATCAATAGCGATGGCTATTTTGATAAACTCATGTAGCGCAGTGATATCTCCTCGACAAGCCAACTCAGTCTGTACGTCTTTGCGCAGCCCTCTTCGGAAAACTGTGAGCAAAGCAGTCTCGCTCCATCCGCTACCGGCTGCTATAGTACGGAACTCTAAAGCGTAGTCGGCTACTGTGCGACGGCCCTGCTGAAGTTCGCACAGTTGGTCTCCCACACTACGCCCAGATACTGGGTGGTCGAACACCTCTTGAAACAGTCTCTTGAACTGAACTTCCGCATTCAGCTCGGGGACCTCAGCTGCCCAAAGCGCAGTAGCCCAATCCAGTGCTCTTCCCGTTAGCAGAGAAATCATGAAATCCACCCTGCTACGGTCATCGGAAAACATAGTACGATTATATGACAGATACAGGGAGTAGAAACCCCTGACATTTGCCAGGTTCCCCGTCGTACCTTGTAGGTAGAGAAATCGGAGGTGCATGACGAGGACTGACCGTGCTCGGTGTGGTGCCTTCAGCCGCACCAGCGTGGAGTAGCTGTAGGAGTTCATCCATCCGTTTCTCCTGTATCTCCCATCGCCTCTGTAATTCCGCTGGATCCATGGTAATGGCGAGGTATTCTGTAATGAATACTCGGACAGAGTGGTAAGATCCAATCGCAGAATAGCGATGCTTTATTAGAGTACAGACAAGGGTATAGCTTAATCGTGGTCGGGCGGGCTGTGGTCAAAACCGGGCAAGGCATAGACAGGCAGAGGTACCAAAGGAGCGGGCTTAGTCGTAGTCGAGGGAACAGGCACAGGATCAGAGCACGGTAATCACTGGGGTAGACAAGCAGAGGATTAAGCAATTCGGGAAGTCAAACAAGGCACAGGTCGGATACACGGTTAATCAAAACAACAAACTCTCTCTCTCTCTCTCTCTCTCTCTCTCTGAACAAAACGCTTAGCAAGTCACAAAGGAACAATACCTCGCACCGACTGAACCTCTGAGCACACCTTATATCCTACCCTAATTACGGACAGGTGTGCTCAGAACTCAGGTGAACCAGATCGAGTCTGATGACTCCCCCTCTCTGTAGATCGGGGAAGTGTCAGACTCTGTCTAGACCCAGCCAACCCCCGATCCCTTACAATGGGTTGTATTTACAATGGTGTTTGTTCTTCACTGGTTGCCCTTTTCTTGTGGCAACAGGTCACAAATCTTGCTGTTGTGATGGCACACTGTGATATTTCACCCAGTAGATATGGAAGTTTATCAAAATTGGGTTTGTTTTTGAATTCTTTGTGGATCTCTGCAATCTAAAGGGAAATATGTGTCTCTAATATGGTCATACATTTGGCAGGAGGTTAGGAAGTGCAGCTCAGTTTCCACCTCATTTTAAAGGGAATGTGAACATAGCCTGTCTTCTCTTGAGAGCCAGGTCTGCCTACGGCGGCCTTTCTCAATAGCAAGGCTATGCTCACTGAGTCTGTACATTGTTAAAGCTTTCCTTAAGTTTGGGTCAGTCACAGTAGTCAGGTATTCTGCCACTGTGTACTCTCTGTTTAGGGCCAAATAGCATTATAGTTTGCTCTGTTTTTTTATTAATTCTTTCCAATGTGTCATGTAATTCTCTTTTTGTTTTCTCATGATTTGGTTGGGTCTAATTGTGTTGTTGTTGTTGTCCTGGGGCTCTCTGGGGTCTGTTTGTGAACAGAGCCCCAGGACCAGCTTGCTTATGGGACTCTTCTCCAAGTTAATCTCTCTGTAGGTGATGTCTTTGTTATGGAAGGTTTGGGAATCGCTTCCTTTTAAGTGGTTATAGAATATAACGGCTCTTTTCTGGATTTTGATAATTAGCGGGTATCGGCCTAATTCTGCTCTGCATGCATTCTTTTGGAGTTTGTCCCATTTTGTGAATTCTTGGTTGGTGAGCGGACTCCAGACCTCACAACCATGAAGGGCAATGGGTTCTATAACTGATTCAAGTATTTTTAGCCAGATCCTAATTGGTATGTTGAATTTTATGTTCCTTTTGATGGCATAGAAGGCCCTTCTTGCCTTGTCTCTCAGATCCTTCACAGCTTTGTGGAAGTTACCTGTGGCGCTGATGTTTAGGCCGAGGTATATATAGTTCTTTGTGTGCTCTAGGGCAATGGTGTCTAGATGGAATTCGTATTTGTGTTCCTGGCAACTGGACCTTTTTTGGAACACCATTATTTTTGTCTTACTGAGATTTACTGTCAGGGCCCAGGTCTGACACAATCGGTGCAGAATATCTAGGTGTTGCTGTAGGCCCTCCTTGGTTGGGGACAGCAGACATTTGACTTCAGATTCTAGTAGGGTGAGGCCGGGTGCTGCAGACTGTTCTAGTGCCCTCTCCAATTCGTTGTTATACAGTTGGGGAAAAAAGTATTTAGTCAGCCACCAATTGTGCAAGTTCTCCCACTTAAAAAGATGAGAGAGGCCTGTAATTTTCATCATAAGTACACGTCAACTATGACAGACAAATTGAGAATATTTTTTTCAGAAAATCACATTGTAGGATTTTTAATGAATTTATTTGCAAATTATGGTGGAAAATAAGAATTTGGTCACCTACAAACAAGCAAGATTTATGGCTCTCACAGACCTGTAACTTCTTCTTTAAGAGGCTCCTCTGTCCTCCACTCGTTACCTGTATTAATGGCACCTGTTTGAACTTGTTATCAGTATAAAAGACACCTGTCCACAACCTCAAACAGTCACACTCCAAACTCCACTATGGCCAAGACCAAAGAGCTGTCAAAGGACACCAGAAACAAAATTGTAGACCTGCACCAGGCTGGGAAGACTGAATCTGCAATAGGTAAGCAGCTTGGTTTGAAGAAATCAACTGTGGGAGCAATTATTAGGAAATGGAAGACATACAAGACCACTGATAATCTCCCTCGATCTGGGGCTCCACGCAAGATCTCACCCCGTGGGGTCAAAATGATCACAAGAATGGTGAGCAAAAATCCCAGAACCACACGGGGGGACCTAGTGAATGACCTGCAGAGAGCTGGGACCAAAGTAACAAAGCCTACCATCAGTAACACACTACGCCGCCAGGGATCAAATCCTGCAGTGCCAGATGTGTCCCCCTGCTTAAGCCAGTACATGTCCAGGCCCGTCTGAAGTTTGCTAGAGTGCATTTGGATGATCCAGAAGAGGATTGGGAGAATGTCATATGGTCAGATGAAACCAAAATATAACTTTTTGGTAAAAACTTAACTCGTCTTGTTTGGAGGACAAAGAATGCTGAGTTGCATCCAAAGAACACCATACCTACTGTGAAGCATGGGGGTGGAAACATCATGCTTTGGGGCTGTTTTTCTGCAAAGGGACCAGGACGACTGATCCGTGTAAAGGAAAGAATGAATGGGGCCATGTATCGTGAGATTTTGAGTGAAAACCTCCTTCCATCAGCAAGGACATTGAAGATGGAACGTAGCTGGGTCTTTCAGCATGACAATGATCCCAAACACACCGCCCGGGCAATGAAGGAGTGGCTTCGTAAGAAGCATTTCAAGGTCCTGGAGTGGCCTAGCCAGTCTCCAGATCTCAACTCTTTGGAGGGAGTTGAAAGTCTGTGTTGCCCAGTGACAGCCCCAAAGCATCACTGCTCTAGAGGACATCTGCATGGAGGAATGGGCCAAAATACCAGCAACAGTGTGTGAAAACCTTGTGAAGACTTACAGAAAACGTTTGACCTGTGTCATTGCCAACAAAGGCTATATAACAAAGTATTGAGAAACTTTTGTTATTGACCAAATACTTTTTTTCCACCATAATTTGCAAATAAATTCATAAAAAATAGTCTGTCATAGTTGACGTGTACCTATGATGAAAATTACAGATCTCTCTCATCTTTTTAAGTGGGAGAACTTGCACAATTGGTGGCTGACTAAATACTTTTTTTCCCCACTGTATATGTTGAAGAGGGTAGGGCTTAAACTGTATCCCTGTCTCACCCCACAGCCCTGTGGAAAGAAATGTGTGTGTTTTTTGCCAATTTTAACTGCACACTTGTTGTTTGTGTACATGGATTTTATAATGTTGTATGTTTTTCCCCCAACCCCACTTTCCAT
>NC_059212.1:3520974-3533474 GCF_020615455.1 Coregonus clupeaformis | reverse complement strand
TTTTATAGTTTTTTGCAAATGTGTTACAAATAAAAAAACAGATATACCTTATTTACATAAGTACCCTTTGCTTTGAGACTCGAAATTGAGCTCAGGTGCATCCTGTTTCCATTGATCATCCTTGAGATTTTTCTACAACTTGATTGGAGTCTACCTGTGGTAAATTAAATTGATTGGACATGATTAGGAAAGGCACACACCTGTCTATATAAGGTCCCACAGTTGAGAGTGCATGTCAAAGCAAAAACCAAGCCATGAGGTCGAAGGAATTGTCTGTAGAGCTCCGAGACAGGATTGTGTCAAGGCACAGATCTGGGGAAGGGTACCAAAAAATGACTGCAGCATTGAAGGTCCCCAAGAACACAGTGGCCTCCATAATTCTTAAATGGAAGAAGTTTGGAACCACCAAGACTCTTCCTAGAGCTGGCCACCCAGCCAAATTGAGCAATCGGGAGAGAAGGGCCTTGGTCAGGGAGGTGACCAAGAACCCGATGGTCACTCTGACAGAGCTCCAGAGTTCCTCTGTGGAGATGGGAGAACCTTTCAGAAGGACAACCATCTCTACAGCACTCCACCAATCAGGCCTTTATTGTAGAGTGTGTTTGTGGAAGCCACTCCTCAGTAAAAGGCACATGATGAACGGAGCAAAGTACCAAGAGATCCTTGATGAAAACCTGCTCCAGAGCGCTCAGGACCTCGGACTGGGGCGAAGGTTCGCCTTCCAACAGGACAACGGACCTAAGCACACAGCCAAGACAACGCAGGAGTGGCTTCGGGACAAGTCTCTGAATGTCCCTGAGTGGCCCAGCCAGAGCCCGGACTTGAACCCGATCAAACATCTCTGGAGAGACGTGAAAATAGCTGTGCAGCTACGATCCCCATCCAACCTGACAGAGCTTGAGAGGATCTGCAGAGAAGAATGGGAGAAACTCCCCAAATACAGGTGTGCCAAGCTTCATACCCAAGAAGACTCAAGGCTGTAATCACTGCCAAAGGTGCTTATATAGCTTCAGAAGGAGTTGGTAATTGGAGACAGCTGCGTCCTGACGAGGGCGCAGGGTCAGCTCTCCAATCATCAATGTTCATTGACCAATCAGCTGCTTGTTGGGGAATTTCAGGAAGCCATTTCCTGAAATACATACATGAAAATACACAACCTACAACACAGAAACTGGGGAACGTAACACTCAGTAAATGGTCTGAATACTATGTAAATGTGATATTTCAATGTTTTATTTTTTTAATAAATTAGCAATAATGTCTAAAAACCTGTTTTTACTTTGTCATTATTGTGTATTGTGTGTAGATTGATGAGGAAAAAATACAATTTTAATCCATTTTAGAATAAGGCTGTAACGTAACACGATATTCTGAATGCGCTGTAGATACCCTGAGAGGTGGATCAACTTCCTTTCATGTCTTTCTGTTCCTATCTGTTCCTCTGTAACCTCTCCCCTGTAACCTCTCCCCTGTAACCTCTCTTCTGTAACCTCTCCTCTGTAACCTCTCCTTTGTAAGCTCTCTTCTGTAACCTCTCCCCTGTAACCTCTCCACTGTAACCTCTCCCCTGTAACCTCTCCCCTGTAAGCTCTCCCCTGTAACCTCTCCCCTGTAACCTCTCTTCTGTAACCTCTCCTCTGTAACCTCTCCCCTGTAACCTCTCCCCTGTAACCTCTCCCCTGTAACCTCTCTTCTGTAACCTCTCCTCTGTAACCTCTCCTTTGTAAGCTCTCTTCTGTAACCTCTCCCCTGTAACCTCTCCACTGTAACCTCTCCCCTGTAACCTCTCCCCTGTAATCTCTCTTCTGTAACCTCTCCCCTGTAACCTCTCCTCTGTAACCTCTCCCCTTTAACCTCTCCCCTTTAACCTCTCCCCTGTAACCTCTCCCCTGTAACCTCTCCCCTGTAACCTCTCCTCTGTAACCTCTCCTCTTTAACCTCTCTTCTGTAACCTCTCTTCTCACCTCCTCAGCCCCAGGCCACAACACGGAGACATTCACAGGAATATTCATTGTTCCCTCTTTCATTTCCCTCCACACACTAACATGTCTGGTAGCTCCTACTTTAATATCAACCCCTTTCTAACCACAGATATGATCCGCCTTCTCTCTCTTTCCCTCTCTCTCTCTCTCTCTCTCTCTCTCTCTCTCTCTCTCTCTCTCTCGCTCTCTCTTTCCCTCTCTCTCTCTCTCTCTCTCTCTCTCTCTCTCTCACTCTCACTCTCTCTGTCCCTCTCTCTCTCTCTCTCTCTCTCTCTCTCTCTCTCACTTATCCCTTTCTCTCTATTTCTCCTGTCTCTCTCTCTCATCTCTTTCTCTCTCTCATTCGCTCCTTTCTCTCTCTCTCCTCTCTCTCTCTCTCTCTCTCTCTCTCTCTCTCTCTCTCTCTCTCTCTCTCTTTGCCATAGTTTCCGGTGTGGCCACTTCTGCCACTTCTGATACCCTTTCAGTCCTCTCCATCTCTTCCCTTCTCCTCCTCCTCTCCTGACTCATCTTCCGCTCCCTCTCTTCTCTCTCCCCCTTACACACACACACACCTGTAATGAATGATGTGTCAGAGACCGTGACTCAGCCGGACAGTAGAGGCTCTCCATCCATATGATTGATTAGCCATCCTGGATACCTCTAATGAAAAGGACACACACATAATCACACAGGGATTGGGTGGGCCTGTCTCTATGCCTCACTCCGTCTCCTATCCTTGACCCCTGACCCTTAACCCTGTAGTTGCTCTGTAGTTCCATCCTTCTCTGATTTCTGTTAGTTTAGTTAGACTCATTATAACATAACAAACTAACTTTCCCAGGGAGGGAGGAAGGGAGAGAGAGAGGGAGAGAGAGAGAGAGAGAGAGAGAGAGAGAGAGAGGACAAAGAGTGTTATTCTACCAGATTACTTGAGCAGGTCAGCTGTTTGTTTACTCGAACCCTCCCGCAATTGCTAATAACCGCCCGACTATGTGATAAAGGAAAATCTGAGGCCCGCACCCAAACTTGAATATAGAAAATACGCTGTAGGCTACAGTCAGAGATGGTGGAACGATTTTTGGACAGGAGGTGCAAGATTGTTTTGGGCCTGATCTACAGTTGAAGTCGTTCCAGATCTACAGTTGAAGTCGTAACTCTCCAGGACAGCACGTGACTTCCGTCTCGCTTCCGCATTGTCTCCGTGCTGCTCTGCTGTTTGTTGCTACTTGGCTACCTGCCAAACTATTCACGTTTTACTTTTAATAAACGTTTAATTAATCTCTGTGTTCAACAAATTTACCAACTTTTTAGTTTTGTCCTCACTCATCTTTTTTCGTTAAACTTTTTTCACCCCGGACGTTTATCCCGAGACAGAAGAGTCATTTTCCTGTGCGTTTTTAGCTGCCAACTTTACGTTATTTTCCTTTTTTCCATCGCAACTTTTTTCCCTTATTCAACTTTTTCACTCCGGACGCTTCATCTGGACATGGTTCATCAACATCTTCAACAGCCGAAGCTAAGTAGTAACATTAACATGATGTCTTCTAATTGCAGTCGCTGTACTCATAATATACAGGAGAATTCTCGCCTTACGGCGAGAATAGCTGTGCTACAAGCCCAGCTTCAGACGCAATCGTTAGGCAAGAGTAATATCAGTGTAGGAAAGGAAGAAACAGCGTCTGTGCCACCAGCAAGTACAGACAGTAACGTTAGTATAAATCCCCCCGCACAGTCCCCGCAGCCGGACAACTTTCTCATGGCTTCTGGAGGGAAATACTGTTGGAATGCTCAACCGGTGTCGCTCATTCAGCCGACAGAAACCTTCAACCGGTTTTCCCCATTATGTAGCGAGTCGGAGTCTGAGTCTGAGTCTTCTCTAGTCTCTACTCCTCCCGTTACGGGGTCTGAGACTCCGAAGGCTCCCACCATTAGCTCTGACAAATTGAAAACCCTAGTCATTGGCGACTCCATTACCCGCAGTATTAGACTTAAAACGAATCACCCAGCGATCATACACTGTTTACCAGGGGGCAGGGCTACCGACGTTAAGGCTAATCTAAAGATGGTGCTGGCTAAAGCTAAAACTGGCGAGTGTAGAGAGTATAGAGATATTGTTATCCACGTCGGCACCAACGATGTTAGGATGAAACAGTCAGAGGTCACCAAGTGCAACATAGCTTCAGCGTGTAAATCAGCTAGAAAGATGTGTCGGCATCGAGTAATTGTCTCTGGCCCCCTCCCAGTTAGGGGAAGTGACGAGCTCTACAGCAGAGTCTCAGCACTCAATCGCTGGTTGAAAACTGTTTTCTGCCCCTCCCAAAAGATAACATTTGTGGATAATTGGCCCTCTTTCTGGGACTCACCCACAAACAGGATCAAGCCTGACCTGCTGAGGAGTGACGGACTCCATCCTAGCTGGAGGGGTGCTCTCCTCTTATCTACCAACATAGATAGGGCTCTAACTCCTCTAGCCCCACAGTGAAATAGGGTGCAGGCCAGGCAGCAGGCTGTTAGCCAACCTGCCAGCTTAGTGGAGTCTGCCAATAGCATAGTCAGTGTAGTCAGCTCAGCCATACCCATTGAGACTGTGTCTGTGCCTCGACCTAGGTTGGGCAAAACTAAACATGGTGGTGTTCACCCTAGCAATCTTATTAGGATAAAGACCTCCTCCATTCCTGCCATTATTGAAAGAGATCGTGATACCTCACATCTCAAAATAGGGTTACTTAATGTTAGATCCCTCACTTCAAAGGCAGTCATAGTCAATGAACTAATCACTGATCATAATCTTGATGTGATTGGCCTGACTGAAACATGGCTTAAGCCTGATGAATTTGCTGTGTTAAATGAGGCCTCACCTCCTGGTTACACTAGTGACCATATTCCCGTGCATCCCGCAAAGGCGGAGGTGTTGCTAACATTTACGATAGCAAATTTCAATTTACAAAAAAAAAAATGACGTTTTCATCTTTCGAGCTTCTAGTCATGAAATCTATGCAGCCTACTCAATCACTTTTTATAGCTACTGTTTACAGGCCTCCTGGGCCATATACAGCGTTCCTCTCTGAGTTTCCTGAATTCCTATCAGACCTTGTAGTCATAGCAGATCATATTCTAATTTTTGGTGATTTTAATATTCACATGGAGAAGTCCACAGACCCACTCCAAAAGTCTTTCGGAGCCATTATCGACTCAGTGGGTTTTGTCCAACATGTCTCTGGACCTACTCACTGCCACAGTCATACTCTGGACCTAGTTTTGTCCCATGGAATAAATGTTGTAGATCTTAATGTTTTTCCACAAAATCCTGGACTATCGGACCACCATTTTATTACGTTTGCAATCGCAACAAATAATCTGCTCAGACCCCAACCAAGGAGCATCAAAAGTCGTGCTATAAATTCTCAGACAACACAAAAATTCATTGATGCCCTTCCAGACTCCTTCTGCCTACCCAAGGACGTCAGAGGACAAAAATCAGTTAACCACTTAACTGAGGAACTCAATTTAACCTTGCGCAATACCCTAGATGCAGTTGCACCCCTAAAAACGAAAAACATTTGTCATAAGAAACTAGCTCCCTGGTATACAGAAAATACCCGAGCTTTGAAGCAAGCTTCCAGGAAATTGGAACGGAAATGGCGCCACACCAAACTGGAAGTCTTCCGACTAGCTTGGAAAGACAGTACCGTGCAGTACCGAAGAGCCCTCACTGCTGCTCGATCATCCTACTTTTCCAAATTAATCGAGGAAAATAAGAACAATCCAAAATTTCTTTTTGATACTGTTGCAAAGCTAACTAAAAGCAGCATTCCCCAAGAGAGGATGGTTTTCACTTCAGCAGTGATAAATTCATGAACTTCTTTGAGGAAAAGATCATGACCATTAGAAAGCAAATTACGGACTCCTCTTTGAATCTGCGTATTCCTCCAGGGCTTAGCTGTCCTGGATCTGCACAGCTCTGCGAGGGCCTGGGATCGGGAGAGACACTTAAGTGTTTTAGTACTATATCTCTTGACACAATGATGAAAATAATCATGGCCTCTAAACCTTCAAGCTGCATACTGGATCCTATTCCTACTAAACTGCTGAAGGAGCTGCTTCCTGTGCTTGGCCCTCCTATGTTGAACATAATAAACAGCTCTCTATCCACCGGATGTGTACCAAACTCACTAAAAGTGGCAGTGATAAAGCCTCTCTTGAAAAAGCCAAACCTTGACCCGGAAAATATAAAAAACTATCGGCCTATATCGAATCTTCCATTCCTCTCAAAAATTTTAGAAAAAGCTGTTGCGCAGCAACTTCACTGCCTTTCTGAAGACAAACAATGTATACGAAATGCTTCAGTCTGGTTTTAGACCCCATCATAGCACTGAGACTGCACTTGTGAAGGTGGTAAATGACCTTTTAATGGCGTCAGACCGAGGCTCTGCATCTGTCCTCGTGCTACTAGACCTTAGTGCTGCCTTTGACACCATCGATCACCACATTCTTTTGGAGAGACTGGAAACCCAAATTGGTCTAACGGACAAGTTCTGGCCTGGTTTAGATCCTACCTGTCGGAAAGATATCAGTTTGTCTCTGTGAATGGTCTGTCCTCCGACAAATCAACTGTACATTTCGGTGTTCCTCAAGGTTCCGTTTTAGGACCACTATTGTTTTCACTATATATTTTACCTCTTGGGGATGTTATTCGAAAACATAATGTTAACTTTCACTGCTATGCGGATGACACACAGCTGTACATTTCAATGAAGCATGGTGAAGCCCCAAAATTGCCCTCGCTAGAAGCCTGTGTTTCAGACATAAGGAAGTGGATGGCTGAAAACTTTTTACTTTTAAACTCGGACAAAACAGAGATGCTTGTTCTAGGTCCCAAGAAACAAAGAGATCTTCTGTTAAATCTGACAATTAATCTTGATGGTTGTAAAGTCGTCTCAAATAAAACTGTGAAGGACCTAGGCGTTACTCTTGACCCTGATCTCTCTTTTGTGAACATATCAAGACTGTTTCAAGGACAGCTTTTTTCCATCTACGTAACATTGCAAAAATCAGAAATTTTCTGTCCAAAAATGATGCAGAAAAATTGATCCATGCATTTGTTACTTCTAGATTGGACTACTGCAATGCTCTATTTTCCGGCTACCCGGATAAAGCACTAAATAAACTTCAGTTAGTGCTAAATACGGCTGCTAGAATCCTGACTAGAACCAAGAAATTTGATCATATTACTCCAGTGCTAGCTTCCCTACACTGGCTTCCTGTTAAGGCAAGGGCTGATTTCAAGGTTTTACTGTTAACCTATAAAGCGTTACATGGGCTTGCTCCTACCTATCTTTCCGAGTTGGTCCTGCCGTACATACCAATACGTACGCTACGGTCACAAGGCAGGCCTCCTAATTGTCCCTAGAATTTCTAAGCAAACAGCGGGAGGCAGGGCTTTCTCCTATAGATCTCCATTTTTATGGAACAGTCTGCCTACCCATGTGAGAGACGCAGACTCGGTCTCAACCTTTAAGTCTTTACTGAAGACTTATCTCTTCAGTAGGTCATATGATTGAGTGTAGTCTGGCCCAGGAGTGTGAAGGTGAACGGAAAGGCTGGAGCAACGAACAGCCCTTGCTGTCTCTGCCAGGCCGGTTCCCCTCTCCACTGGGGTTCTCTGCCTCTAACCCTGTTGCAGGGGCTGAGTCACTGGCTTGCTGGTGCTCTTTCATGCCGTCCCTGGGAGGGTGCGTCACTTGAGTGGGTTGAGTTACTGACGTGATCTTCCTGTCTGGGTTGGCGCCCCCCCCTTGGTTTGTGCTGTGGTGGAGACCTCTGTGGGCTATACTCGGCCTTGTCTCAGGATTGTAAGTTGGTGGTTGGGGATATCCCTCTAGTGGTGCGGGGGCTGTGCTTTGGCGGAGTGGGTGGGGTTATATCCTTCCTGTTTGGCCCTGTCCGGTTTCTTCGGATGGGGCCACAGTGTCTCCGGACCGCTCCTGTCTCAGCCTCCAGTATTTATGCTGCAGTAGTTTATGTGTCGGGGGCTGGGGTTAGTTGGTTATACCTGGAGTACTTCTCCTGTCTTATCCAGTGTCCTGTGTGAATTTAAGTATGCTCTCTCTAATTCTCTCGTTCTCTCTTTCTCTCTGAGAACCTGAGCCCTAGGACCATACGTCAGGACTACCGGGCATGATGACACCTTGCTGTCCCCAGTCCGCCTGGCCTTGCTGCTATTCCAGTTTCAACTGTTCTGCCTGCGGCTACGAAACCCCCTACCTGTCCCAGACCTGCTGTTTTCAACTCTAAATGATCGGCTATGAAAAGCCAACTGAGAGACCTGAGCCCTAGGACCATACGTCGGGACTACCGGCCGTGGTGACTCCTTGCTGTCCCCAGTCCGCCTGGCCTTGCTGCTATTCCAGTTTAAACTGTTCTGCCTGCGGTTATGGAACCCCTACCTGTCCCAGACCTGCTGTTTTAAACTCTAATGATCGGCTATGAAAAGCCAACTGAGATTTATTCCTGATTATTATTTGACCATGCTTGTCACTTATGAACATTTTTGAACATCTTGGCATGGTTCTGTTATAATCTCCACCCGGCACAGCCAGAAGAGGACTGGCCACCCCTCATAGCCTGGTTCCTCTCTAGGTTTCTTCCTAGGTTTTGCCTTTCTAGGGAGTTTTTCCTAGCCACCGTGCTTCTACACCTGCATTACTAGCTGTTTGGGGTTTTAGGCTGGGTTTCTGTACAGCACTTCGAGATATTAGCTGATGTAAGAAGGGCTATATAAAATAAAATTGATTGATTGATTGATTGAAGTCGGAAGTTTACATACACCTTAGCCAAATACATTTAAACTCAGTTTTTCACAATTCCTTACATTTAATCCTAGTACAAATTCCCTGTCTTAGGTCAGTTAGGATCACCACTTTATTTTATGAATGTGCAATGTCAGAATAATAGTAGAGAGAATGATTTACAGTGGGGGAAAAAAAGTATTTAGTCAGCCACCAATTGTGCAAGTTCTCCCACTTAAAAAGATGAGAGAGGCCTGTAATTTTCATCATAGGTACACGTCAACTATGACAGACAAAATGAGGGAAAAAAATCCAGAAAATCACATTGTAGGATTTTTAATGAACATGTTTCTGATAAGATTTTAGTTCGGCTTGGATGCATATTTTATGTGGTTGAAATAGGCTATGATCAGCTTTTATGATGCTGATAAAGATAGCACCTATACAGAAGGTCCCTAACTGTGCATTCGCAGTCTCTCAAGATGCTGAAAGAAAGAAAATCCTATTTTTCGATTTCTTGTTCCAGTGTAAAAATGCTGTCTACGTTTGGTGTATCATTTTACTGCAAGAAATGCTTTATTCTGCAGGAGTTAATATTAAGGCTATGTGAGAGGTTCTAGATCTACAGTCAGTGTCCACATTTTAGTTTCCATTTAACCCATCTGAACAGTAGGCTACAGTTCCCTTGACGTGCCATAGGTCTATTTGACGTCCCCGTCTTGTGACTGTCGAATTTGTATAGCGCCTCACAATCATCACACATCACACAGCCGACACTGTTATCATCCTCTTTTAACACTTCACCAAATCTTTCCCGAACGTTACTTTTCTGTCCGTCGCAGCTTTTCTCTTATTCAATTAAACTCTGACATTGTCCTTTTCGCCTCTCAGTGGATCAACATTAACTTTTTCTGTCCATTCCCAAAAGCGTTTGGTGATTTGGTGTAGGCTATTTGGCCTGCATAATGATAGGCCCTAAAGCTTAGGCTTACTCACTAATGCCAGATAGCCTAAAAATAATGAATGAAAAACTTCAGTATAGCCTATAGATATAAATTGCACAAGAATTATACATTTATGGATTTTTTTTTAAAGCATTGTTTTCTCTATATTCAACCCACCAGCCACCCACCCTTCATCCACACAATATTTCATGACCCTAAACCCACCCGCCCTGCGGATATACCCACCCGCCCTGCGGATATACCCACCCGCCCTGCGGATATACCCACCCGCCCTGCGGATATACCCACCCGCCCTGCGGATATAACCGTTGGGTCTGCGGTTTAGGATATACCCACCCGCCCTGCGGATATACCCACCCGCCCTGCGGATATACCCACCCGCCCTGCGGATATACCCACCCGCCCTGCGGATATACCCACCCGCCCTGCGGATATAACCGTTGGGTCTGCGGTTTAGGAGTCAACCCCCGCATCACCATTGTGCCCTATAAACCTGTTCCTTTCTGGGATGTCTAATGTGGCATGTTTGTGACCATTTTATAACCACATGAGAAGTGTTAGCAGCATGAGCTGTCTGTTACACTGATCCAACCGTTCACATTGAACCCTTTTCATCTCCTCTGACCCCGGAGAATCAAGTCAGATCGTACCAGCTCCAGCATCTCTGTCTCTCTCTCTCTCTCTCTCTCTCTCTCTCTCTCTCTCTCTCTCTCTCTCTCTCTGTCTCTGTCTCTGTCTCTGTCTCTCTCTCTCTCTCTCTCTCTCTCGCTGTAGGAGAGAATGTAGGTTATGAAAATGTTGCTTATGCGTCGCGGATGAATTAAGCGGTGTTGGTTTTTCTTAAAGAATAACGTCTTGTCGATCGGATGGTTGAGCATGGCGTACTTCTTAAAGGTATGTTTTTTCAAGTTACGCCACTTTTTTCTCCGTCAACAAGGGTAATGATTTCGAATGTACCGCCGTTTATTCTCAATGAGTTATTGGAGCGCGAGTTATTGCGGTTTGGAAAGTTTGCACCTTCAATTAAAATTGTCCCGTTGGGTTGCGAACACCCGGCAATGAAACAGGTTATGTTATTTTGGCGACAGGTGTTTATGTTTTTGGACTCACTGGAGCAGACTTTGGAGTTATCGTTCAAAGTCAAGTATGACAACAGACTGTATATGGCTTATGCTAGTATGGGTAGTCAACAGTGTTTTGAGTGTGGGGATGTTGGTCATAAGCGACATGCTTGCCCGAAAAGGGAGAAGGCAGAGGGCGGGACGCCTGGGCCCACTGATGTAGGGAGAGGTGGGCCGACAGTGGTAGAGCAGCCACAAGCACCTGTTGCTGAGGAACAAGTTGTCCGTGTTGAGGGTACTGAGTTGCAGCTTGTACCAGAGGGGAACATAGCGTCTGATGAGCAGCAGAAAAATATTGTTGTAGGAGGTAAGGATGGATCTGGGGAGCCATTTCCCCAGACTGCTGAGGAGATGCCCAATACGAGTGATGGGTACAGGAGGGGGATCAGGTGGAGCTAGTCTCCCAGGTAGTGGAGGAGATGTCCATTACGAGTAATGGGTTACAGGAGGAGGTTCAGGTTGGGCTAGTCTCCCAGACAGTGGAGGAGATGCCCGGGAAGGAGTGATGGGGTGCAAGTGGGGAGTGTTGAGAGGGATGTGGCAGAGGGGAGTCAGGGGTCTGTGGCCTCAGTTGAGGAGGATCAGGAGAAGGATATGGACATTTTCTGATATCTCTGTTGATATGATAGCAGCTGGTGACGACTAAATTTACAATCTAGATTAGGTAAATGGGTTCCTGGACCAGATCTTTGGGAAATCTGTTAAATTGGCAGATTGATTTGATGTTGATAAGTTTGGGAGGTCAGCTGTGGTGTTACAGAAGACGGAGGGGTTAGACCAGTTCAGTGTGAAGAAGTGTGTCAGCTTGAGCCCGTGGTCCTCTGTAGCTCAGCTGGTAGAGCACGGCGCTTGTAACGCCAAGGTAGTGGGTTCGATCCCCGGGACCACCCATACACAAAAAAAAATGTATGCACGCATGACTGTAAGTCGCTTTGGATAAAAGCGTCTGCTAAATGGCATATTAAAAAAAAATTGAAGACATGTGCTACTGCTGTCACGGCAGCAAAGGGTAGTGGGAAGCGTGGTAAGGTTAAGAGAAAATTAAAACAATGATGATTATCATGCCTCATAGGGTGCTTTTTTTTGTCTTTGTCTGGTTTCTCTGTGGTTTCTTCTGCTTTTCCTTTCTCTTTTCTATATGGAGGTACTAAGGGTAGATTCTCTCAATATTCATGGGGGAAAGGACAGGAATAAGAGGGCTTGGGTATTAGAAGTAATAAAACAGAAAAGGCTTAATGTATTTTTTCTACAGGAGACACATAGTGATGAGGTTGACTGGGGTATGTGGTGGGAGGGGCAGCGTATACTCAGTCATGGTACTAATTTCCGTGCTGGGGTGGCAATTTTGTTTTCCTCAGGCTTAGGGGTGACTGTGGTATCTACAACACTGATTGTCAAGGGTCGGGTTTTATTGGTCAAGGCAGATGTAAAAAAAATGGTGTGTGTTTATGCTGCTAATGAGGGTACAGAGCGTATTGCTGTATTTGATCAAATAAAGGGAACCTTAAGACAGTGTGACCAAGAGGGGTGTATGGTTTTAGGGGGGTAGCACCCTTCCCCTATAAGACAGCTGGGGTAGCACCCTTCCCCTATAAGACAGCTGGGGTAGCACCCATTTCCACCTACAGTTCCAGCCCCCCCCTAAAACCATACACCCCTCTT
>NC_059212.1:3485974-3515974 GCF_020615455.1 Coregonus clupeaformis | reverse complement strand
CAGCATGTCAGAGATGTGAACAGTGTATCAGAGATGTGAACAGCATATAAGAGATGTGAACGGCGTATAAGAGATGTGAATAGTGTATCAGTGATGTGAACAGCGTGTCAGAGATGTGAACAACGTATCAGAGATGTGAACAACGTATTAGAGATGTGAACAGCGTATCAGAGATGTGAACAGTGTATTATAGATGTGTGTGTCAGCGTATGAGAGATGTGAACAGTGTATCAGAGATGTGTGTGTCAGTGTATAAGAGATGTGAACAGCGTATCAGAGATGTGTGTGTCAGTGTATCAGAGATGTGTGAGTCAGCGTATCAGAGATGTGTGAGTCAGTGTATCAGAGATGTGAACAGCGTATCAGAGATGTGTGTGTCAGTGTATCAGAGATGTGTGAGTCAGTGTATCAGAGATGTGTGTGTCAACGTATCAGAGATGTGAACAGTGTATCAGAGATGTGTGAATCAGCGTATGAGAGATGTGAACAGTGTGTCAGAGATGTGTGTGTCAGTGTATCAGAGATGTGTGAGTCAGTGTATCAGAGATGTGTGTGTCAGTGTATCAGAGATGTGAACAGCGTATCAGAGATGTGTGAGTCAGCGTATCAGAGATGTGAACAGCGTATCAGAGATGTGTGAGTCAGCATATCGGAGATGTGAACAGTGTATCAGATATGTGTGTGTCAGCGTATCAGAGATGTGAACAGTGATTCAGAGATGTGTGTGTCAGTGTATCAGAGATGTGTGAGTCAGTGTATCAGAGATGTGTGTGTCAGCGTATCAGAGATGTGAACAGCGTATCAGAGATGTGTGAGTCAGCGTATCAGAGATGTGAACAGCGTATCAGAGATGTGTGTGTCAGCATATCAGAGATGTGAACAGCGTATCAGAGATGTGTGTGTCAGCGTATCAGAGATGTGTGTGTCAGCGTATCAGAGATGTGTGAGTCAGCGTATCAGAGATGTGAACAGCGTATCAGAGATGTGTGAGTCAGCGTATCAGAGATGTGAACAGCGTATCAGAGATATGTGTGTCAGCGTATCAGAGATGTGAACAGCGTATCAGAGATGTGTGAGTCAGCGTATCAGATATGTGAACAGCGTATCAGAGATGTGTGTGTCAGCGTATCAGAGATGTGAACAGCGTATCAGAGATGTGTGTGTCAGCGTATCAGAGATGTGAACAGTGTATCAGAGATGTGTGAGTCAGCGTATCAGATATGTGTGTGTCAGCGTATCAGAGATGTGAACAGCGTATCAGAGATGTGTGTGTCAGCGTATCAGAAAGGTGAACAGTGTATCAGAGATGTGTGTGTCAGCGTATCAGAGATGTGAACAGCGTATCAGAGATGTGTGAGTCAGCGTATCAGAGATGTGAACAGCGTATCAGAGATGTGTGAGTCAGCGTATCAGAGATGTGAACAGCGTATCAGAGATGTGTGAGTCAGCGTATCGGAGATGTGAACAGCGTATCAGAGATGTGTGAGTCAGCGTATCGGAGATGTGAACAGCGTATCAGAGATGTGTGAGTCAGTGTATCAGAGATGTGTGTGTCAACGTATCAGAGATGTGAACAGTGTATCAGAGATGTGTGAGTCAGCGTATGAGAGATGTGAACAGTGTGTCAGAGATGTGTGTGTCAGTGTATCAGAGATGTGTGAGTCAGCGTATCAGAGATGTGAACAGCGTATCAGAAATGTGTGAGTCAGCATATCGGAGATGTGAACAGTGTATCAGATATGTTTGTGTCAGCGTATCAGAGATGTGAACAGTGATTCAGAGATGTGTTTGTCAGTGTATCAGAGATGTGTGAGTCAGTGTATCAGAGATGTGTGTGTCAGTGTATCAGAGATGTGAACAGCGTATCAGAGATGTGTGAGTCAGCGTATCGGAGATGTGAACAGCGTATCAGAGATGTGTGTGTCAGCGTATCAGAGATGTGAACAGCGTATCAGAGATGTGTGTGTCAGCGTATCAGAGATGTGAACAGCGTATCAGAGATGTGTGAGTCAGCGTATCAGAGATGTGAACAGCGTATCAGAGATGTGTGAGTCAGCGTATCAGAGATGTGAACAGCGTATCAGAGATGTGTGTGTCAGCGTATCAGAGATGTGAACAGCGTATCAGAGATGTGTGAGTCAGCGTATCAGATATATGAACAGCGTATCAGAGATGTGTGTGTCAGCGTATCAGAGATGTGAACAGTGTATCAGAGATGTGTGAGTCAGCGTATCAGAGATGTGAACAGCGTATCATAGATGTGTGTGTCAGCGTATCAGAGATGTGAACAGCGTATCAGAGATGTGTGAGTCAGCGTATCAGATATGTGTGTGTCAACGTATCAGAGATGTGAACAGCGTATCAGAGATGTGTGTGTCAGCGTATCAGAGAGGTGAACAGTGTATCAGAGATGTGTGAGTCAGTGTATCAGAGATGTGAACAGCGTATCAGAGATGTGTGAGTCAGCGTATCGGAGATGTGAACAGCGTATCAGAGATGTGTGTGTCAGCGTATCAGAGATGTGAACAGCGTATCAGAGATGTGTGTGTCAGCGTATCAGAGATGTGTGAGTCAGTGTATCAGAGATGTGAACAGCGTATCAGAGATGTGTGAGTCAGCGTATCGGAGATGTGAACAGCGTATCAGAGATGTGTGTGTCAGCATATCAGAGATGTGAACAGCGTATCAGAGATGTGTGAGTCAGCGTATCGGAGATGTGAACAGCGTATCAGATATGTGTGTGTCAGCGTATCAGAGATGTGAACAGCGTATCAGAGATGTGTGTGTCAGCGTATCAGAGATGTGAACAGTGTATCAGAGATGTGTGAGTCAGTGTATCAGAGATGTGAACAGCGTATCAGAGATGTGTGAGTCAGCGTATCGGAGATGTGAACAGCGTATCAGAGTTGTGTGTGTCAGCGTATCAGAGATGTGAACAGCGTATCAGAGATGTGTGTGTCAGCGTATCAGAGATGTTAACAGCGTATCAGAGATGTGTGAGTCAGCGTATCAGAGATGTGAACAGCGTATCAGAGATGTGTGAGTCAGCGTATCAGAGTAGTGAACAGCGTATCAGAGATGTGTGTGTGTCAGCGTATCAGAGATGTGAACAGCGTATCAGAGATGTGTGAGTCAGCGTATCGGAGATGTGAACAGCGTATCAGAGATGTGTGTGTCAGCGTATCAGAGATGTGAACAGCGTATCAGAGATGTGTGAGTCAGCGTATCAGAGATGTGTGTGTCAGCGTATCAGAGATGTGAACAGTATATCAGAGATGTGAACAGCGTATCAGAGATGTGTGAGTCAGCTTATCAGAGATGTGTGTGTCAGCGTATCAGAGATGTGAACAGTATATCAGAGATGTGAACAGCGTATCAGAGATGTGTGGGTCAGCGTATCAGAGATGTGTGTGTCAGCGTATCAGAGATGTGAACAGTATATCAGAGATGTGAACAGTGGATCAGAGATGTGTGAGTCAGCATATCAGAGATGTGAACAGTGTGTCATAGTGTGCAGCTCCACAGCCAGTGGGGGCCAGGCCCGTCATCCCTGCCAACATGGATGTGAACGGAGCATTGAACCCTGACCCCCTCCTCGCCATGGCCACAGCTGACCCTCTCCTCTCCATGGCAATCGCTGACCCCCTGCTCTCCATGGCAACATTTGACCATCTCCTGATGGGGCTCCAGTACGTCAGTCGGAACGGAAGCACCCCCCACCGGTTGCTGCCATGGTAGCGTTGGTTTCCGTGGGTGATGACCGGCATGTGGGCAGTGGCGTGGCGGGAAGCGTCGGCCGCGGGGTCGCTCCATCTGAGCATGTGCAGTAGCGAGGCCTTGAGACCGGCGAGGGTCTTACCATATGGGAACAGACGGGCCAGAACCTCCATGACACAACCACTCAGAGAACGTCTTGGAGAACTTCTTGGAGAGCGTCAGAAAACGTAAAAGAGAACCTCGGTGTCAAGAGAATGTCCGAGAATGACAGGGTGGTCTCTTAGAACGTCTCAGAACTGCAGGAAACCTCAGGTGAGTAGACCAGAGCAGACCAGAGCAGACGGCTGCAGAGACACAGAGACAGAAACAGAGACAGACAGAGAAGCAGGACATTATATCTCACTGTTAGACGTACAGAACTCTCTGATTTAAGCCTTTCATGTAGAACTTTGTGAGAAGCAGGTCTGATACCCAGTCTAAAAAGTGGTTCTCAAACCTCTACTCAGGGAACCCCAGACAATCCATGTATTTGATCTATTCCGGAGCTTGCACACCTGTTTCAACTTGTCAACTAGTTATCAACACCTTGAATAGGTGAATCAGGTCAGCTAGTTCAGGGCACCAACAATATTGTGAAACGTCTGGGGGTCTCCAAGGTGCGGTTTGAAAACCATTGCTACGGTCTATTGATGCTACTAATCCCATGGCTCAGATACTGTAGAGACTGCTGGGTCCATTGAGGTCTCAGGAAGTCCTAATCTGGTCCAGATTACACAGGCCAATCTCTATCAGATTCAGTAATCCCTGACAGACAGGTCGACGTCACCTCACCTCCGTAGAACTGACTCATGTCAACTTGATAAGCACGCCTCACCTGCTGTTGCTGAGGTAATTTTAGCTCACTGGGTTTAATAGCTATGATAGCTCACTGGGTTTAATAGTAATGTTAACTCACTGGGTTTAATAGTAATGTTAACTCACTGGGTTTAATAGTAATGTTAACTCACTGGGTTTAATAGTAATGTTAACTCACTGGGTTTAATAGTAATGTTAACTCACTGGGTTTAATAGTAATGTTAGCTCACTGGGTTTACACATGCTCCCTAAAACCTGAGCCCTATACACATGCTCCCTAAACCCTGTGCCCTGTACACATGCTCCCTAAACCCTGAGCCCTATACACATGCTCCCTAAACCCTGAGCCCTATACACATGCTCCCTAAACCCTGTGCCCTGTACACATGCTCCCTAAACCCTGTGCCCTGTACACATGCTCCCTAAACCCTGAGCCCTGTACACATGCTCCCTAAACCCTGAGCCCTGTACACATGCTCCCTAAACCCTGAGCCCTGTACACATGCTCCCTAAACCCTGAGCCCTGTACACATGTTCCCTAAACCCTGAGCCCTGTACACATGCTCCCTAAACCCTGAGCCCTGTACACATGCTCCCTAAACCCTGAGCCCTGTACACATGCTCCCTAAACCCTGAGCCCTATACACATGCTCCCTAAACCCTGAGCCCTATACACATGCTCCCTAAACCCTGAGCCCTGTACACATGCTCCCTAAACCCTGAGCCCTGTAAACATGCTCCCTAAACCCTGAGCCCTGTACACATGCTCCCTAAACCCTGAGCCCTGTACACATGCTCCCTAAACCCTGAGCCCTGTACACATGCTCCCTAAACCCTGAGCCCTGTACACATGCTCCCTAAACCCTGAGCCCTGTACACATGCTCCCTAAACCCTGAGCCCTGTACACTTGTGAAGATCTGAGAGGATTTGATATGTGGTGACTATTGTGGAACTTCCACCTAGCCTATCATAGGGCAAGGTAGAGTTATGACCATATCAACTGAGATCTCCACTAGTGCATAGTGCGCAGGGTTTAGGAATTTAATCAGGTTTGTGCCAAAAACGTAATATAACAATAAAATACAGTATCTTCTTCATGTGTCGTGGAAATTTCAGTACTGAGAGAAACTTGGACAACTATTCAAGCGATCATCTTTATTTAACATCGATTAATTATTGCAATAATGAAGCTGGTCGACTGCGCACTCTGAAGTGTGTGTTGCCGAGACCTGAACTAATAATGAAAAAACAGAGATCTTATATAGGAGACCTAAAAATGGTTAGTCATGGCTGGTTCCACCCTTCCATGCATAAGCCACTTTGGGTTCATCTCCTGCTTATCTGCCTCTGGTGTTATTTTTAACCCCACCTCGTCTTAGTTTCCCAGATCCCAGGATAATTAGGAATACTGAGGACCAGATGCCAGGATAATTAGGAATACTGAGGCCCAGATGCCAGGATGATTAGGAATACTGAGGCCCAGATGCCAGGATAATTAGAAATACTGAGGCCCAGATGCAAGGATAATTAGGAATACTGAGTCCAGGATAATTAGGAATACTGAGGCCCAGATCCCAGGATAATTAGGAATACTGAGGCCCAGATGCCAGGATAATTAGGAATACTGAGGCCTTTGCTCTGCTCCTCCAGGCTCTCTCTATCTAGTTAAACACACCACATCTTGTCTATGGAATGCAGGCTGTAAATCAAATGTCAGCTCAAGCCATCTCTAGTGTCCTTACGCCCATATTAGCTGCAGGGAGTTAGAGTGGAAACCATTCCTTTCAAAAACACAGCATTAGTAGAACAGAAATGTCTTACTATTTGTTAAGTATATAATTTAACTATTAATATCAAACAAATCAGGTAAATACGTCATTTTTTTTTTTTTTACATTTTTTACATTTACATTTTTAGTCATTTAGCAGACGCTCTTATCCAGAGCGACTTACAGTTAGTGAATACATATTTTTTTTATACTGGCCCCCCGTGGGAAACGAACCCACAACCCTGGCGTTGCAAACGCCATGCTCTATCAACTGAGCTACATCCCTTCCGGCCATTCCCTCCCCTACCCTGGACGACGCTGGGCCAATTGCGCGCCGCCCCATGGGTCTCCCGGTCGTGGCCGGCTGTGACAGAGCCTGGATACGAACCAGGATCTCTAGTGGCACAGTTAGCACTGCGATGCAGTGCCTTAGACCACTGCGCCACTCACACGTCACTCATTTTGCAGTGTACATGTCACTCAAGTGCGATAGGTCTCAGAGTAGAGTACCCTACACAGCACACTCTTAGAAAAAGGGTTTCAAAAGGGGTTCTTCGGCTGTCCCCATAGGAGAAACCTTTTTGGTTCCAGGTAGAACCCTTTTTGGTTCGAGGTAAAACTCTTTAGGGTTCCATGTAGAAGCCTCTTATGGAAATGGTTCTCCTATGGGGACAGCCAAAGAACCCTTTTAGGTTCTAGATAGCATCTTTTTTTTTCTAACAGTGTACATACACAGAGCTGAACAGATGGGCATGTTAGACAGCAACACACCGTAGAGAGAGAACTAAATAGAGACTGTAGATAGAGAGAAATTAGAGGTAGATAGAGAGAAATTAGAGGTAGACAGAGAGATAGAGAAATGAGAGAGGTAGACAGAGAGATAGATAAATGAGAGAGGTAGACAGAGAGATAGAGAAATGAGAGGTAGACAGAGAGATAGAGAGAGAGAAATGAGAGGTAGATAGAGAGAGAGAGAGAGAGAAATGAGAGGTAGAGAGAGAGAGAGAGAGAGAAATGAGAGGTAGATAGAGAGATAGAGAGAGAGAAATGAGAGGTAGATAGAGAGAAATTAGAGGTAGATAGGGAGAGAGAAATGAGAGAGGGAGATAGAGAGAGATAGATGTCGAGAGATTGTGATGATGATGACTCACCTGTTAAAGAGTTGCATGGTGCTGCTGATGAGTAGAGGAAACACACACACCAGACTCAGTGATGCCCCTCTGCACACCAGACTCAGTGATGCCCCTCTGCACACCCAGACTCAGTGATGCCCCTCTGCACACCCATGACCCAAAGACAGTGAGTCTTTCCTCTCTCTTACTCCCTCAGTCCTGTATGTCTGTCCTCTGCAGACTGTATGTCTGTCCTCTGCAGACCGGAACAGTCTTTACAGTGGGTTCATTAAGACAGTCTTAATGAATTAATAGTTTAAAGCCTTACACTCAGAGGTCCTATTGGGATTAGTGAGTTTTGGCAGGCATTGTGTATGTGTGAGAGTGTGTGTTGGCACCCCTGGGCATTGACAGACGTCATTCACAAAGACAATACAATTAGACATCAGTTAGTGAGGATTAAGTCTGTGCGTAGCAATGGGAATCAACATGGTGATGCAGGCAGTTCACAACAACAGTAATCAGTTTGCAATGATTAGTTCTGATTAGATACAGTATGTGTGTGACAATACAGAATCAATTATGAAGGCACAAACACACACACAGCTATTATACAGTCTCTGACCCCTGACCTCTAACCTGTACAGCTCCTGTTCAGACATGTTCACTGTTTAATATTTATTGTTTATTTCACTTTTGTTTACTATCTACTTCACTTGCTTTGGCAATGTTAACATACGTTTCCCATGCCAATAAAGCCCTTCAATTGAAATTGAATTGAGAGAGAGAGAGAGAGAGAGAGAGAGAGAGAGAGAACTCAGAGAGAGAGAACTCAGAGAGAGAGAACTCAGAGAGAGAGAACTCAGAGAGAGAGAACTCAGAGAGAGAGAGAGACAGAGAGACAGCAAGAGATAGAGAGACAGAGAGAGAGAGGGAGAGAGAGAGAGAGAACTCAGAGAGAGGGAGAGAGAGAGAGAACTCAGAGAGAGGGAGAGAGAGAGAGAACTCAGAGAGAGAGAGAGAGAGAGAGATAAATAATATAGAAAGGTAGTATGTTGACTGTAATCTATACTGAGCTGGCAGAGTTCCAAAAGCATTGCGTTTAAAACTGCTGCACCCCATTATAACACAAGAGGTGTGTGTGTGTGTGCCATTATAACACAAGAGGTGTGTGTGTGTGTGCCATTATAACACAAGAGGTGTGTGTGTGTGTAAATCAGACAGCAGTCAACAGGGTTCTGTAATAATGTACTTTATTAAACTCAAAGACTCAGGGCCAATATTCAGCCTTCACTTCAATCTGTCCCTCCCTCCCTCCCTCCTACCCACCCCTCTGCTGTCCCCATAGGATAACCCTTTGAAGAACCCTTTTTGGTTCTTCTACACAGAGGGTTTTACATGGAACCCAAAAGGGTTCTACTAAGGGTTCTAAGAGAATACCTCTCTCTCTCTCTCTCTCTCTCTCTCTCTCTCTCTCGTCTCTCTCTCTCTGTCTCTCTCTCTGTCTGTCTCTCTCTGTCTCTGTCTGTCTGTCTGTCTGTCTGTCTGTCTGTCTGTCTGTCTGTCTGTCTGTCTGTCTGTCTGTCTGTCTGTCTGTCTGTCTGTCTGTCTGTCTGTCTCTCTCTCTCTCTCTCTGTCTGTCTGTCTGTCTGTCTGTCTGTCTGTCTCTCTCTCTCGCTGTCTGTCTGTCTGTCTGTCTGTCTGTCTGTCTGTCTGTCTGTCTGTCTGTCTGTCTGTGTCTTTCTCTGTCTGTCTGTCTGTCTGTCTGTCTGTCTGTCTGTCTGTCTGTCTGTCTGTCTGTCTGTCTGTCTGTCTGTCTGTCTGTCTGTCTGTCTGTCTCTCTCTCTCTCTCTCTCTCTCTCTCTCTCTCTGTCTGTCTGTCTGTCTGTCTGTCTGTCTGTCTGTCTGTCTGTCTGTCTGTCTGTCTGTCTGTCTGTCTGTCTGTCTGTCTGTCTGTCTGTCTGTCTGTCTCTCTCTCTCTCTCTCTCTCTCTCTCTCTCTCTCTCTCTCTCTCTCCCACCTCACTTCATCCCTCTAGATATGTCATATCTTCCATAGATACTCAATCTCTCCACATTTTACCCCTGACCCCTTACCTCTAACCCCTAACCGCATATCTAGCACAGGTGATAACTCTGATACACAATGGGCCCCATTTTCTTCACAGTTCTCAAATGAATACACTAGAAAACACACACACAACCCCTCTACCCAAATCACCTGTTATAAAATGTACAAAGTCCAGGTATTAAGTTATGGTAATATAAAGGAGACAGAAGTTACTTTATAGAAATGAGATGAGAACCCTGCAATGTACAGTGAAGCATGTACTTACTAGATTATATATATTTTTTTTATAGTCAAATGACAAGTGAACAGAGTATTTAAAGAGGATTAAGCAGTAAAAAATAATATAAATATAGGATAACTTTAGATTCCATTCCTCCAATCATGATTCCAAACAACAGGACAATCATAATCAAGGACACATTCTCAGACATGCCCCCTTGCTGCCGATTCACTGGGAGTGACATGTTGTCTTTGGTAACTGAAACCTCGGAATACCTTTTTAAAATATATAGTTTAATGTTGTATTCTTAATCATCAAACTGTATACCGCTACATGCTAAAACTAGATCGAGGACTGAAGCAACAGGTCAGAAAACAACAACATTCACGCTGTCCTGTAATCTATTAACAGAGACAATCATCCCGTACAACAGCCAGTCTGGAGGCCAGTATGTTTCAGTTCCAGTATTGTTTGACTTCCAACAGTTTCCCCCATGTGTGCAGGATACGTAAAGTCCCTTAGCCCCAGACGGGAGCCTCTGTACTGGGTATGAGCAGGCCAGTGAGACCCTTCTGGTGCTCCATACGCTGCCCTCCAGGGAGAGAGATGGGGGGGAGGGAGAACAGGGCCTTGTGTCTCTCCATGGTCCTGCACTCCTGCCAATCAAGGCTGCCATTGGTAGCCTCAGCCTGTCCTTCAGTGAGCTTGACCAATCCAAAAAGTCTTGTATGAATTGTGGGCCAATTCGATGGTCTCGGCCGACCCCTCGCCCTCCAGTGATTCGCCCTCCCCCTCCCCCTCTTGTTCCGAGATGGCAGTCATTGGGCTGCTGGGTAGTCGGCTGCGGGGAGCAAAACCTCGGCTGGCTGAGCAGGGGGGAGTGGGGGAGCGGGGGGGTCGCCACCCCCAGAGAGAGGGGGGGGAAGGGTATGTGGGGGAGGAGGGGGAGGATTGGGAGGAGAGAGGGAACAAGCGCTCAGTCAGTGCCCACACCGCCTTCCTCCTGTGGTCTCTGTCTGTACTGAGGCTGTGGTACGTCTAGGGACAGGAGCTGGACTTGGACTGTGGTCTCTGTCTGTACTGAGGCTGTGGTATGTCTAGGGACAGGAGCTGGACTTGGACTGTGGTCTCTGTCTGTACTGAGGCTGTGGTATGTCTAGGGACAGGAGCTGGACTTGGACTGTGGTCTCTGTCTGTACTGAGGCTGTGGTACGTCTAGGGACAGGAGCTGGACTTGGACTGTGGTCTCTGTCTGTACTGAGGCTGTGGTACGTCTAGGGACAGGAGCTGGACTTGGACTGTGGTCTCTGTCTGTACTGAGGCTGTGGTACGTCTAGGGACAGGAGCTGGACTTGGACTGTGGTCTCTGTCTGTACTGAGGCTGTGGTACGTCTAGGGACAGGAGCTGGACTTGGACTGTGGTCTCTGTCTGTACTGAGGCTGTGGTACGTCTAGGGACAGGAGCTGGACTTGGACTGTGGTCTCTGTCTGTACTGAGGCTGTGGTACGTCTAGGGACAGGAGCTGGACTTGGACTGTGGTCTCTGTCTGTACTGAGGCTGTGGTATGTCTAGGGACAGGAGCTGGACTTGGACTGTGGTCTCTGTCTGTACTGAGGCTGTGGTACGTCTAGGGACAGGAGCTGGACTTGGACTGTGGTCTCTGTCTGTACTGAGGCTGTGGCACGTCTAGGGACAGGAGCTGGACTTGGACTGTGGTCTCTGTCTGTACTGAGGCTGTGGTACGTCTAGGGACAGGAGCTGGACTTGGACTGTGGTCTCTGTCTGTACTGAGGCTGTGGTACGTCTAGGGACAGGAGCTGGACTTGGACTGTGGTCTCTGTCTGTACTGAGGCTGTGGTACGTCTAGGGACAGGAGCTGGACTTGGACTGTGGTCTCTGTCTGTACTGAGGCTGTGGTACGTCTAGGGACAGGAGCTGGACTTGGACTGTGGTCTCTGTCTGTACTGAGGCTGTGGTACGTCTAGGGACAGGAGCTGGACTTGGACTGTGGTCTCTGTCTGTACTGAGGCTGTGGTACGTCTAGGTGCGTGTGTGGAGAGGGCTGAGGTGTGTGGGTGTGTGACTTCACTCGGAGTTGCAAGTGTGTGTCTGATTGGGGCTGGCTCTGTGAGCTCTGTCTCTGTGGTGGCGGACTCTGGTGTTTGGGGGCGGTAATGCGGAGTCTCTCGGTTGCAGACATGCGAGCTGCAGGGTCGCAGCGACTTCCCTTCCTCAGGAGCAGAGCCTTGAAGCTGTCACTGCTGCTGCTGCTGCTGACCCCTGACCTATGACCTCTCACTCTACTGGACCCTATCACCTCTAGAGTTCGCAGAGGGGTGGGGCTAGGGCCTGTAGGGGTCATTGGAGGAGAGGAGGAGGAGGAGGAGGAGGAAGAGGAGAAGACACAGCATTGCTCACCCTCAGAGTTCCTGCGACACAGAACTTTCCTCTTAGACCTGAAAGGGAGAGAAAGAGAGAGGGAGGGAGGGAGATAAATAAGTTAACATTATATTACTAATTATAGTCCCACTACCACCTAACCGGTGAATCACTCAACCAACGAATCAGTGAACCTCTGAATCAGCGAACCACTGAATCAGTGAATCATCAAATCAGTGAACCACCAAATCAGTGAACCATCGAATCAGTGAACCACTGATTCAGTGGTCCCATTACAGAGGGACTAGCAATAACATCATGTTTCACTACAGAGGGACTGGCTATAACATCATGTTTCACCATAGAGGGACTGGCTATAACATCATGTTTCACCATAGAGGGACTGGCTATAACATCATGTTTCACTACAGAGGGACTGGCTATAACATCATGTTTCACCATAGAGGGACTGGCTATAACATCATGTTTCACTACAGAGGGACTAGCAATAACACACATTATCCACCAAAGGACTGGAATGGACTACGGCCCCTAATCACACCGATCAGTGTTACCTGATGTCAATGCCACACCCACACACCTGGGTGCTCAAACGTGTGTGCCTTCCCAGACTGAACTGCTACAAAGAGACGCAGATGCAGGGAAAGGTGTGTTAATGCTGGGTAAGAACAAAAACAATGTGCACCATTGTGTGTTCCCATGACCAGGATTCAGATAGGTGGAGATATTAGAAGGGTAAGGACACGTGTCATTATGTCATAACATACCTGTCTGACGGACATACAGTAGGACACGTGTCATTATGTCATAACATACCTGTCTGACAGACATACAGTAGGACACGTGTCATTATGTCATAACATACCTGTCTGACAGACATACAGTAGGACACGTGTCATTATGTCATAACATACCTGTCTGACAGACATACAGTAGGACACGTGTCATTATGTCATAACATACCTGTCTGACAGACATACAGTAGGACACGTGTCATTATGTCATAACATACCTGTCTGACAGACATACAGTTGGACACGTGTCATTATGTCATAACATACCTGTCTGACAGACATACAGTAGGACACGTGTCATTATGTCATAACATACCTGTCTGACAGACATACAGTAGGACACGTGTCATTATGTCATAACATACCTGTCTGACAGACATACAGTTGGACACGTGTCATTATGTCATAACATACCTGTCTGACAGACATACAGTAGGACACGTGTCATTATGTGTCATAACATACCTGTGTATGGCAGCAAACAGGTCCTCGGTAGTCCGTGGTCGTGCTGGTGTCACCAAATCCTCCGCTGAAGAAATGTCAAACACTTCACCTGAGAGAGAGAGAGAGAGAGAGAGAGAGAGATAGAGATAGAGATAGAGATAGAGATAGAGATAGAGATAGAGATAGAGATAGATAGAGATAGAGAGAGATGAAGACATGAGAAACACAACAACGGACAGGGAAGAAGGAGAGAGATGTAAAGAAAATAACTGAAGAGAGACAGATTGATAGATAGAGAGAAGGATTGGAGGTCCTTGTGCTTACAGGCTGTCAGAGAAGAGGGGGGAGAGGGTCAGGGAGAGAGGGCAGATGGGAGGATGGTGGGTTGAGAGATTTACGGTCATCTTCAACCCAGAGGAAGAAGGAAGGTAGAAGTCTTACAACCCAGTAAGCGATCTACTGTATGTGTGTGTGTCAGTAGAAAAGAGAGAGAGAGAGAGAGGGGGGGGGGGAGAGGGAGAGAGACAGACAGATCCATATCTCACCGTTGTCTTCTCTGGAGCTCAGGGACCCTGTGGAGCTGCTGGCCCTGTCTGTCTCCAGACCGCGCCTCTCTTCCCTCTTCTCCCCCAGTTCCCCCTCTTCCTCCTGGAGAGGCAGGCCCGGTAGCAGTAGTGCCCCCCTCAGGTTGTCAGTTGACAGTGCACTGCTCAGGGCGTCTCTCTTCTCTTCCAGAGAGAAACTTCCAGAATCACTGCTGTCCACCTCTTCACCCTCCTTCTCTTCCTCTTCTTCTTCCTCCTGCATCACCCAGCTCTCCTCTGGTTCAGGTTCTGATCTCCCCAGCTCTGTGTATGGCACCGACCCACACTCTGCCTTTGTCTCTGCTTCTATCTCTGTGTCTGTCTCCATCTCCAGTGGACCTAACTCCTGCTGTGGCACTGCTACGCAGGGTTCTGGAGGACAGGGCCTTGGTGGTAACTCTGGTACACAGGGTTCTGGAGGACAGGGCCTTGGCGGTAACTCTGGTACACAGGGTTCTGTAGGACAGGGCCTTGGTGGTAACTCTGGTACACAGGGTTCTGTAGGACAGGGCCTTGGTGGTAACTCTGGTACACAGGGTTCTGGAGGACAGGGCCTTGGCGGTAACTCTGGTACACAGGGTTCTGTAGGACAGGGCCTTGGTGGTAACTCTGGTACACAGGGTTCTGGAGGACAGGGCCTTGGCGGTAACTCTGGTACACAGGGTTCTGTAGGACAGGGCCTTGGTGGTAACTCTGGTACACAGGGTTCTGGAGGACAGGGCCTTGGCGGTAACTCTGGTACACAGGGTTCTGTAGGACAGGGCCTTGGTGGTAACTCTGGTACACAGGGTTCTGTAGGACAGGGCCTTGGCGGTAACTCTGGTACACAGGGTTCTGGAGGACAGGGCCTTGGCGGTAACTCTGGTACATAGTATTCAGTCTGGTAGCGCTTCAGGAAGGGGAATTCAGGCTTTGGCTTTGGCTGGGTCTCTGTCTGGGACTCTGTCTGTGCCAGATTTATCCCCAGTAAGGGTGGTGTCTCTGGGACAAAGGGCTGTGGAGGTGTACCTGTCAGTACAGGTGGTGGTGTTGGTGTGTCTGTCTGGTGTGTCCTCAGTAGGGGCGGGGGCATGATCAGGGATAGTTTGGGCTTCTTCAGGGCAACAGGAGGCTTCTGTTTGTGGGGGGTGGAGGAGGGGGTAGCAGGGGAGTGTGTGGGTGTGTTTGCCCACGCTGAGTGTTCTAGTTGGCCGTTGGTGTGGCAGGGTGTGGTCTCCTGTCGAGGTGTGTGTTCTCTGTTCTGTAACACTGGTTCACTGTTCTCAGCATGAGGGCTAGAACTTATAACCACTGCTCTCAGTGGCCTACTGAGAACAACCACTTTAGGTTTTTCTGGGGTTCTAGGCTTCTCCAGTGTTATAGGCTTCTCTAGCATTCTAGCCTCTGAAGTTCTAGGGTTCTCTGGGATTCTAGGCTTCTCCAGTGTTCTAGGCTTCTTTAGCATTCTAGCCTCTGAAGTGCTAGGGTTCTCTGGGATTCTAGGCTTCTCCAGTGTTCTAGGCTTCTCTAGCATTCTAGCCTCTGGAGTTCTAGGGTTCTCTGGGATTCTAGGCTTCTCCCGTGTTCTAGGCTTCTCTAGCATGCTAGCCTCTGGAGTTCTAGGGTTCTCTGGGATTCTAGGCTTCTCCCGTGTTCTAGGCTTCTCTAGCATGCTAGCCTCTGGAGTTCTAGGGTTCTCTGGGATTCTAGGCTTCTCCAGTTTTCTAGGTTTCTCCAGTGTTTTCGGCTTCTGAGGGGTTCTAGGCGTCTGTGGGGTTGTTGAGGGAATGAGGGCTTCTTCTGTTCCAACAGCCTCTGTGGTTCTGTCAGTCTGCTGAGCAGTGGTCGGTGTGGAGCAGGGAGGGACAGACTCTCTGGTTCTGTCAGTCTGCTGAGCAGTGGTCGGTGTGGAGCAGGGAGGGACAGACTCTCTGGTTCTGTCAGTCTGCTGAGCAGTGGTCGGGTGTGGAGCAGGGAGGGACAGACTCTCTGGTTCTGTCAGTCTGCTGAGCAGTGGTCGGTGTGGAGCAGGGAGGGACAGACTCTCTGGTTCTGTCAGTCTGCTGAGCAGTGGTCGGTGTGGAGCAGGGAGGGACAGACTCTCTGGTTCTGTCAGTCTGCTGAGCAGTGGTCGGTGTGGAGCAGGGAGGGACAGACTCTCTGGTTCTGTCAGTCTGCTGAGCAGTGGTCGGTGTGGAGCAGGGAGGGACAGACTCTCTGGTTCTGTCAGTCTGCTGAGCAGTGGTCGGTGTGGAGCAGGGAGGGACAGACTCTCTGGTTCTTTCAGTCTGCTGAGCAGTGGTCAGTGTGGAGCAGGGAGGGACAGACTTTGTGGCCTCCTTTAGCATAGCATCATTGGTTTCAAGTCTCTTTTGGAAATATGCTATCATAGTGCCAGTTGAAGTGGTAGCCATTTTCTGAACGCCAGTGGTCTGTCTCTCTTTAGCCTCAGTAAGCATGGCATTTATCCTCTCCACACTCTCTAACACAGTGCTGGTTAGTGTGACATCCATGCCCTCTACTTTCTCCTGGGCGCAGGTTAGTGTGATACCATTTAGCTTAGCATCGATGCTCTCTGGGCTCTGCTGGGCATCATTAGTTGGCATAGCGTTGGTTAGCGTAATGCTAGTTAGCTTAGCATCAGTGCTCTCTGGGATCTGCCAGCCATCATTAGCTTGGGTTGCGTTGGTTAGCATAACGCTAGTTAGTGCAGCATCATTACTATCTTGGCTCTGTTCGACATTAGCTGAAGTAGGGATTGTTAGCATAATGCTAGTTAGCTCCTGTGGCCTCTTGGCAGAGCGCAGGGTGACTCTCTGCAGGGCCTGGGTTGTGATCAGGGGGCGGGGGGGCCGTCCTGGACTCACTCTGGAGGGGCTCTGGAGAGGGGAAAGAGGTGGAGGGGTGTGGGTGTAAGGGGGAGGAGGTGGGGGAGGAGGGGGAGGAGGATGGCTGTTGATTGACAGGTCTAAATCCTCTAAGAGCTCAGGGGAAGGAGGAGGGGGGAATCCTGGCAATGATGTCACATGACTGGCAGGTGTAACAGGTGTATAAAAGGGGTGGGGCTGAGTCTGTCGCACTGCACAGGTAAAGGAGGGAGGCAGCAGGGAAGGGGGAAAAGTTAGAGGAGTGGGGAGGGATAGCTGAGGTAGAGGAGGGGGTGATGGGAGGGATGGCTGAGGTAGAGGAGGGGGTGATGGGAGGGATGGCTGGGGTAGAGGAGAGGGTGATGGGAGGGATGGCTGAGGTAGAGGAGGGGGTGATGGGAGGGATGGCTGAGGTAGAGGAGGGGGTGATGGGAGGGATGGCTGCGGTAGAGGAGGGGGTGATGGGAGGGATGGCTGAGGTAGAGGAGAGGGTGATGGGAGGGATGGCTGGGGTAGAGGAGGGGGTGATGGGAGGGATGGCTGAGGTAGAGGAGAGGGTGATGGGAGGGATGGCTGAGGTAGAGGAGGGTGTGATGGGAGGGATGGCTGAGGTAGAGGAGAGGGTAATGGGAGGGATGGCTGAGGTAGAGGAGGGGGTGATGGGAGGGATGGCTGAGGAAGAGGAGGGGGTGATGGGAGGTATAGCTGAGGTAGAGGAGGGGTAGAGGGGAGAGAGCGAGAAATGCACAGTTGAGGGAGAGGAGGAGGAGAGGGGAGTGATTGTCGTTGTGGAAGGGATGGGTAGGGTGGAGGTGGAGGTAGAGAGGGAGGAGTGTTGGACCCAGGGAGGAGCGGAAGAGGGGGGAGAGGGGGATATCTGGCAGAGTCAGCGGAGGTGTAGGAAGAGAGGGAGGAAGTGGAAGAAAAGGAGGAAGAGGGGGAGGAGAGGAGGGAGGACTTTCTCTCTGGGATGGGGGGTTTGGGCCCTCCTCTGCCAGGGGTAGAACGAGTCCTGGGAAGGGAGGAGGTGAGTGGAAGGGAGGAGGAGGAAGGGAGGGGTGAGGAGGGGGTTTGGGGTGAGGAGGAGGTTTGGGGTGAGGAGGGGGTTGGGGTGTTGCACTGGCTGGAGTATCCGCTGGAGTTGGAGGCCAGACGCTGCAGTCTCCCTGCAGAGGCGGCCATCTTAGGAGAAGAGGCGGTCATTTTAGGTCCCATAGGCAGGCTCACCCCTCCAGTGCTGGCTGAGCGGGGCACAGAGTGCTGAGGCTGCTTGAGGTGGGAGCTGGGAGGGTAGTCCAGGTACTGACCAGGGTTGGGCTGTTGGTGGAAGCTGTGGAAGTGAGGGACCTGGTTGATCTGGCTGGCTGTATCAGCAGCTCTCCTTTCCCCCCTGCTCAGACTGCTGAGGCTAAGACAGCGGGGGACCCAAGGATCCTCGAACACTTCAAACCCCCCGGGGGAGACCGGAGGAGAAACGGGAGCAGGACTGGGGGTCTGGAGACTCCTCTGTACCGCCACCACCACCACCTCTCTATCTCCAGGTTTGTTAGGGTCATTCTTGAAGTTGTATCGCAGCGGTTTTCCCTGACCAGTTTTACGCAGTAACGATGTGGAGCGGGTGGGGGGAGCGGGGGGACTCTTGGACTTCCTCAGCGAGATACTGCGTGACAGGTTACAGCTGTTGCTATGGAGACCGTGGTGGTCTTGGTTACCCTGGGGACAGCGGTTGTTGCCGGTGGCGTAGTTGGCAGAAATGCAGCCGTGGCTGTGGGACTTGAGCCCCTGCAAGGGGGAGTGTCCGGCGGTGTCTGCGTCCCATGAGCAGAGAGAGCTGCAGTCAGTCTGAGAGGGGGAGGAGATGGAGGACAGAGGATGGAGGGGGGAGGAATGGCTGGAGGGTAGGAGGGGCTCGTAGCTCCAGTCCTCCCTGAGAAAGGTGCTCTGACTCTGGGATTTGCTGCTCCAACCCTTCCCTGACTGCCTCTGGAAGACATGGTCCTGGAGAGACAGACAAGACAGGCAGGCAGTAACATTAACATGATTCCCACAGTAGTAGTCTTATTAGTACGTATTATTATCATGAGTTAACTGTACAAAATACTTCCAGGCTAGGGTTACTAAATTCCGGTAACTTTCTCAAAGTCCTCAGGTTTTCCAGAAATCACAGTTGGTGGATTCCTGGATTTCCTGCTTATTTCTGTCAGATTCTGGGGAATTTTTCAACTGGGATTTCTGGAAGACCTGGGAACCCTAATCCAGGACCTATAGACTCACCATAGGTCAGGATGCCATATAATAATAATAATAATAATAATAATAATAATAATAATAATAATAATAGCATAATATACACTGAGTGGACAAAACATTAGGAACACCTGCTCTTTCCATGACATAGACTGACCAGGTGAATCCAGATGAAAGCTATGATCCCTTATTGATGTCACTTGTTAAATCCACTTCAATCAGTGTAGATGAAAGGGAGGAGACAGGTTAAATAAGGATCTTTAAGCCTTGAGACAATTGAGAAATAAAATACAATTTTATTTGCCACATGCGCCGAATACAACAGGTGTAGATAGTGTCTGTGTGTATCAAGAATGGTCCACCACCCAAAGGACATCCAGCCAACTTGGGAAGCATTGGAGTCAACATGGGCCAGCATCCCTATGGAACGCTTTCCACACCTTGTAGATTCCATGCCCCGATGAATTGAGGCTGTTCTGAGGGCAAAAGGGGGTGCAACTGAATATTAAGAAGGTGTTCTTAATGTTTTGTGCACTCAGTGTATACTCACCTTAGAGCAGGGTGCAGTGTCGCAGAGTGTCCTGTAGGGGGTGCTGAGGCAGCTGTTCACAGAGGACAAGGTGTCCTGATGGGGGAGGCTGTGGAAGCCCTCCCCACTATCTTCACCCGCCAGGGAGACACTGCCCATGGAAGAGGAGGGGGTGAGGGTGAGGCTAGGGTGAGGGTGAATCTTAAGGGAGGGGTTAGGGGTGAGGGTCGGGGTGAGAGAGGCCATCAGAGAAGAGATGCCCTGTCCTCTCTGGGCCCGGATCCGACGCACTGATGACTTCACCACTCTCCTCTCCTCCTTCCTTTCTTCTTCTTCCTCTCTCCTCTCCTCGTCCAACCTTCCCTCCTCTCTTCTCTCCTCCCCCGTCTGGCCAGCCTCTGGGGTGTGTGAGGGTGTGTGTGACTGGGTCTGTGAGCGCTGTATGATAGAGCGATGTAGCAGGGCTGTGTTGACACTGCCGGTCCGGCCCAAAGTAGAGTACTGACCAGGCAGAACCACTGTTCTACTACACCCTGACCCTTCATCAGCTTCATGTTCTGTAGAGGATGAGAGGAGAGGAGAGGGGAGGGGAGGGGAGGGGAGGATGAGAGGAGAGGAGGGGAGGGGAGGGGAGGGGAGGGGAGGGGGAAGAGAGAAAAAGAGAGAGAGAGTACATGTCCTCAGTGATAACAATGTACTGAGCAAATGTCAAATTGGCTTTTTACCAAATTGCCGTACGACAGACCACGTATTCACCCTGCACGCCCTAATTGACAATCAAACAAAACCAAAACAAAGGCAAAGTCTTCTCATGCTTTGTTGATTTCAAAAACATACAACATTATAAAATCCATGTACACAAACAACAAGTGTGCGGTTAAAATTGACAAAAAACACACATATTTCTTTCCACAGGGCCGTGGGGTGAGACAGGGATGCAGCTTGAGCCCCACCCTCTTCAACATATATATCAATGAATTGGCGAGGGCACTAGAACAGTCTGCAGCACCTGGCCTCACCCTACTAGAATCTGAAGTCAAATCTCTACTGTTTGCTGATGATCTGGTGCTTCTGTCACCAACCAAGGAGGGCCTACAGCAGCACCTAGATCTTCTGCACAGATTATGTCAGACTTGGGCCCTGACGGTAAATCTCAGTAAGACAAAAATAATGGTGTTCGAAAAAAGGTCCAGTTGCCAGGACCACAAATACAAATTCCATCTAGACACCGTTGCCCTAGAGCTCACAAAAAAAACGATACGTACCTCAGCCTAAACATCAGCGCCACTGCTAGGCAAATCCCCGCCTTATCTTAGCTCATTGGTCACCATAGCAGCACCCACCCGCAGTCTGCGCTCCAGCAGGTATATCTCACTGGTCATTCCCAAAGCCAACACCTCCTTTGGCCGCCATTCCTTCCAGTTCTCTGCTGCCAATGACTGGAACGAATTGCAAAAATCTCTGAAGCTGGAGACTCTTATCTCCCCCAATAACTTTAAGCATCAGTTGTCAGAGCACCTTACCGATCACTGCACCTGTACACAGCCCATCTGAAATTAGCCCACCCAACTACCTCATCCCTATATTGTTATTTAATTTGCTCTTTTGCACCCCAGTATCTCTATTTGCACATAATCTCTTGCACATCTAGCATTCCAGTGTTAATACTATTGTAATTATTCTGCACTATAGCCTATTTATTGCCTTACCTCCATAACTTGCTACATTTGCACACACTGTATATATATTTTCTGTTGTATTTCTGACTTTATGTATTTTTTTTTACCCCATATGTAACTCTGTGTTGTTTTTATTGCACTACTTTGCTTTATCTTGGCCAGGTCGCAGTTGTAAATGAGAACCTGTTCTCAACTGGCTTACCTGGTTAAATAAAGGTGAAATAAAAAATAAATAAAAAAGGTAACTTCCACAAAGCTGTGAACGATCTGAGAGACAAGGCAAGAAGGGCCTTCTATGCCATCAAAAGGAACATAAAATATAACATACCAATTAGGATCTGGCTAAAAATACTTGAATCAGTTATAGAACCCATTGCCCTTTATGGTTGTGAGGTCTGGGGTCCGCTCACCAACCAAGAATTCACAAAATGGGACAAACACCAAATTGAGACTCCTCATGAAGAATTCTGCAACAATATCCTCCATGTGCAACGTAAAACACCAAATAATGCATGCAGAGCAGAATTAGGACGATACCCGCTAATGATCCAAATCCAGAAAAGAGCCATTATATTCTACAACAACCTAAAAGGAAGCGATTCCCAAACCTTCCATAATCACTTACAGAGAAATGAACCTGGAGAATAGTCCCCTAAGCAAGCTGGTCCTGGGGCTCTGTTCACAAACACAAACAGAGCCCCAGGACAGCAACACAATTAGACCCAACCAAATCATGAGAAAACAAAAAGATAATTACTTGACACAAAAAAATTAGCAAACTAGAATGCTATTTGGACCTAAACAGAGAGTACACAGTGGCAGAATATCTGACCACTGCGACTGACCCAAAATTAAGTTAGCATAGTCTTGCTATTGAGAGGCCGCTGTAGGCAGACCTGGCTCTCAAGAGAAGACAGGCTATGTGCACACTGCCCACAAAATGAGGTGGAAACTGAGCTGCACTTCCTAACCTCCTGCCAAATGTATGACCATATTAGAGACACATATTTCCCTCAGATTACACAGACCCACAAAGAATTTGAAAACAAATCAAATTTGTATAAACTCCCATATCTTTTGGGTGATATACCACAGTGTGCCGTCACAGCAGCAATATGTGTGACCTGTTGCCACAAGACCTGTTGCCACCAGTGAAGAACAAACACCATTGTAAATACAACCCATATTTATGTTTATTTATTTTCCATGCTGTACTTTAAATAAAATCAAATCAAATTGCGGGTGTAGTGAAATGTTTGTGTTCCTAGCTCCAACAGTGCAGTAGTATTTAGCAATTCACAACAATACACACACATCTAAAAGTAAAATAATGGAATTAAGAAATATATAAATATTAGGACGAGCAATGTCAAAGTGGCATTGACTAAAATACAGTAGAATAGAATACAGTATATACATCTGAAATGAGTAAAACAGTGTGTAAACATTATTTAAGTGACCAGTGTTCCATTATTAAAGTGACCAGTGATTCCATGTCTATGTACATAGGGCAGCAGCCTCTAAGGTGCAGGGTTGATTAACCGGGTGGTACTCGGCTAGTGATGGCTATTTATCAGTCTGATGGCCTTGAGATAGAAGCAGTTTTCAGTCTCTCAGTCCCAGCTTTGATGCACCTGTACTGACCTCGCCTTCTGGATGATAGCTGGGTGAACAGGCTGTGGCTCGGGTGGTTGATGTCCTTGATGATTTTTATTGACCTTCCTGTGACTCCGGGTGCTGTGTGTGTCCTAAAGGGCGGGTAGTTTGCCCCCGGTGATGAGTTGGGCAGACCACACCACCCTCTGGATGGCCCTGCGGTTGCGGGCGGTGCAGTTTCCGTACCAGGCGGTGATACAGTCCGGACAGGATGCTCTCAATTGTGCATCTGTAAAAGTTTGTGTGGGTCTAATGGGCCAAGCCGAATTTCTTCAGCCTCCTGACGAACAGTGTCTGTGTGGGTGGACCATTTAACATTGTCAGGGATGTGTACGCCGAGGAACTGTTTGCACGTTTGCACATCGTTACAACACTGTATATAGCCATGATATGAAATTTGAAAATGTCTCTATTCCTTTGGAATAGTAACAGTAATGTTTACTGTTCATTTTTTTAAAATTGTTTATTTCACTTTTGTTTATTATCTATTTCACTTGCTTTGACAATGTAAACATGTGTTTCCCATGCCAATAAAGCCCTTTGAATTGAATTGAAATTGAGAGAGACGGTGAGAGGAGGAGAGGTGGAGAGAGGGAGACAGAGAGAGAGAGAGAGAGGGAGAGGGAGAGAGAGAGAGAGAGAGAGAGAGAGAGAGAGAGAGAGAGAGAGAGGGGAAGGAAGGGGGAGAAGGAGAGATATAGGGAGAGGTTGTAAAAAAGACAAGGTCTGGGTGCAAACACACACAGAGTGGAGTGGGAGAGTCGTACCCAGATCTCTGGTGACGTCATCAGGTATTCCGGTGATGGTCTTGCGGCGTGTGAGTTTGTTACGGGGATGACGGATCAGAGTGTCTGTGTTGGCTAACGCTCGCCGGAAACTGGCCTGACGCTCAAAACTCTCACCTGGATGGAGGGGGGAGAAACGACGGTTACACACTGAGGGTTAATATGGATATCTGGGAAGATCTCTTCAGTTCTCATCCTCCTCCATAGAGCATCGTGAGGTATGTATGCGTGTGTGTGTGTACCAGTGATATTAATGGGTACTATGTCAGCGGCGATGGCCTGCGCCTGCTGCCTCATCTTCTCCTCTGGTGTCGGCAGGGGGAGGGGCTTGGTCCATTCCGTTTCCTCTGCGACTGTGGTCGTGATGTCGCCCCCGTTAACTGTGTCATCTATGTTTTCGTAACAGTTCAATGGGGGGCTCGGCGGAGGCCGGAACGAATACGCCAAGAGGTCCTCGTCTGGCGATGCCGCTGTAGACTGATGGATAGAGAAATATGACAGGGAGGAGTTAATCACTTAGATTATTACAACCTCCAAGTGAGACCCCAGTAAGCTAAACACTAGCACAGGCTAAATGCTAGCACAGGCTAAACGCTAGCACAGGCTAAACGCTAGCACAGGCTAAACGCTAGCACAGGCTAACTGCTAGCACAGGCTAAATGCTAGCACAGGCTAACTGCTAGAACAGGGTAACTGCTAGCACAGGCTAAACGCTAGCACAGGCTAAACGCTAGCACCGGCTAACTGCTAGAACAGGGTAACTGCTAGCACAGGCTAAACGCTAGCACAGGCTAAACGCTAGCACCGGCTAACTGCTAGCACAAACCACTATGGAGCCAAGTGAGCTATAGTACAGTCGTGGTCAAAAGTTTTGAGAATGACACAAATACTAATTTTCACAAAGTCTGCTGCCTCAGTTTTTATGATGGCAATTTGCATATACTCCAGAATGTCATGAAGAGTGATCAGATGAATTGCAATTAATTGCAAAGTCCCTCTTTGCCATGAAAATGAACTTAATCCCCCAAAAACATTTCCACTGCATTTCAGCCCTGCCACAAAAGGACCAACTGCCATCATGTCAGTGATTCTCTCGTTAACACAGGTGAGTGTTGACGAGGACAAGGCTGGAGATCACTCCAGCAAGCGCCAGGACCATCTCCTAAAGTTGATTCAGCTGCGGGATCGGGGCACCACCAGGGCAGAGCTTGCTCAGGAGAGCAACTTCTCCCAACCATCCAAGAACAGTTTGGTGACGACCAATGCCTTTTCCAGCATGATGGAGCACCTTGCCATAAGGCAAAAGTGATAACTAAGTGGCTCGGGGAACAAAACATCGACATTTTGGGTCCATGGCCAGGAAACTCCCCAGACCTTAATCCCATTGAGAACTTGTGGTCGATCCTCAAGAGGCGGGTGGACAAACAAAAAAGTCACAAATTCTGACAAACTCCAAGCATTGATTATGCAAGAATGGGCTGCCATCAGTCAGGATGTGGCCAGAAGTTAATTGACAGCATGCCAGGGTGGATTGCAGAGGTCTTGAAAAATAAGGGTCAACACTGCAAATATTGACTCTTTGCATAAACTTAATGTAATTGTCAATAAAAGCCTTTGACACTTGGAATGCTTGTAATTATACTTCAGTATACCATAGTAACATCTGACAAAAATATCTTATATCACTGAAGCAGCGAACTTTGTGAAGACCAATACTTGTGTCATTCTCAAAACCTTTGACCACGACTGTACAGTGGTAGTTAAAGGCTATAGTAACTACTAGCTCAGGCTAGCCCCAGTAAGGCCTGTGGTACCTTTCTCCTCCAGCAGACAGAGAAGCAGGACTGAGACAGACAGTCCATCAGCTTAGACCTCTGAAAGAGGAGAGGAGAGGAGAGGAGAGGAGAGGAGAGGAGAGGAGAGGAGAGGAGAGGAGAGGAGAGGAGAGGAGAGGAGAGGAGAGGAGAGGGAGAGGAGAGGAGAGGAGGGGGAGGGAGGGAGGGAGGGAGGAGAGGGAGAGGAGAGGAGAGGAGAGGAGAGGAGAGGAGAGGAGAGGAGAGGAGAGGAGAGGAGAGGAGAGGAGAGAAAAGAGAAAAGAGAAAAGAGAAGATTGAATGCAGATTAAAGGCTTCCGCATTCTAAGGTTTGGCTGGAGCCTAGCCGAACTCGGCTAAGAGAACAGATTGAGTGTGCTCACATACTCCCTGAAAACATCTTCGCTTTATAAATGAGAAAAAAGCGGCAATAGTACTATTTTTCCATCTCAAGAAATCTGTCATTAATTTTTACGTTTTTGCCGAGGAGGTCTTAGTCGCGCAATTATACATCTAACTAAGATTTTGGTGCAGTATTTCTCAATGAAAAAATGTGCATGAAAACGGATCGTCTCTCGTTGAATGACAACAAACACTTAATTGAAGAATCCCTACTGTTGACCAATCACCGACTATGGGGCGTAGACTTCGTAGTCGGTGCCTCAGAAAAACAATTTGTGTGCATGAACAGGCCAAACTAACAAGAAATGGCACACATTTTATTTTATTTTATTTTACTTTTATTTTGACAGGAAAGACATATTGAGACCTAGGTCTCTTTTCCAAATGTGCCCTGTATAATACAATATAAAATAAACATTAAAAACAATATATATATATAGTATATATTTGGCTAAATTCAAGCGGGCTGTCATGTGCCTTTTACTGAGGAGTGGCTTCCTTCTGACCACTCTACCATAAAGGCCTGATTGGTGGAGTGCTGCAGAGATGGTAGTCCTTCTGGAAGGTTTCTCCTATCTCCACAGACGATCTCTGGAGCTCTGTCAGAGTGACCACCGGGTTCTTGGCATGTGGACGCCTTAAAAAGGGATCTGCAATAAGCTCAAGACTGTTGGATGGACGTTTTTTCCTCTCCTCTCCTCTCCTCTCCTCTCCTCTCCTCTCCTCTCCTCTCCTCTCCTCTCCTCTCCTCTCCTCTCCTCTCCTCTCCTCCCTGTTCACTGTACTGTTTTACACCTGCTGTATCCTGTGCATATGACAATAACATTTGAAACCCCTTTCTTACCAGCAGATGTCCGTAAGTCTCCTACAATAATAACTACTCTGGTGACAGTACCTCTCTCACCAGTAGGTAGCAGTCCTCAGCAGCCTTACACTGATGTGTACACTCAGTGGCCAGTTTATTAGGTACATCTAGTACCGGGTAGGACCCTACGTTTGCCTCCAGAACAGCCTGAATTCTTTGGGGCATGGATTCTACAAGGTGTGGTGTTCAAACGTTGCTCGATTGGTATCAAGGGACCTAACGTGTGCCAGGAAAACATTCACCACACCATTACACCACCGCCACCAGCTTGTACCGTTGATACCAGACAGAATGGGGCAAACGGACTCATGCTGCTTAGGCCAAATACTGACACTGCCATCGGCACGACACAACAGGAACCAGGGTTCGTCAGACCAGGCGATGTTTTCTCCACTCCTCAATTGTCCGGTGTTGTTGATCATGTGCCCACTGGAGCCGCTTCTTCTTGTTTTTAGCTGATAGGAGTGAAACCCGGTGTGGTCGTCTGCTGCAATAGCCCATCAGCGACAAGGACCGACAAGTTGTGCATTCCCGAGATGCCATTCTGCACACCACTGTTGTAGTGCGCCGTTGTTTGTCTGTTTGTGTCACGGCTGTTAGCTTGAACGATTCTTGCCGTTGTCGTTACACCTCTCATCAAAGAGCTGTTTTCGCCCACAGGACTGCCGCTGACTGGAGTTTTTTTTTTTGTCGCACCATTCTCGGTAAACCCTAGACACTGTCGTGCGTGAAAAGCCCAGGAGGCCAGAGGTCTCTGGGATACTGGGACTGGCATACCTGGCACCGACGATTATAACACGGTCAAAGGTCACTCGTTTTGCCCATTCTAACACTCAATCAAACAGTAACTGACTACATGTTTTACATAGCCACGGCCACGTGACTCACTGTCTGAAGGAGCGAATGTCACGAGCGTTGAACGAAGTGGACCAAGGCGCAGCGTGATGAGCGAACATACTTTATTATCAAAAGTGATAACACGAACAAAACAATAAACGAACAATGTGACGTCCTAGGTTAAACAACCAACACGGAACAAACCAAAAGGAACAAGATCCCACAACACCTGTGGGAACACAGCCTGTCTAAATATGGCTCCCAATCAGAGACAACCAGCAACAGCTGACACTCGTTGCCTCTGATTGGGAACCACTCTGGCCAACATAGAAATACAATACATAGAATATACAACACAGAACAAGAACACATAGAATCTACACACCCTGGCTCAACATATAGAGTCCCCAGAGCCAGGGTGTGACAGTACTTTCCCAAAGGCGCGGACTGCGACCGCGCCTCAACATAAACCAAACAGGGAGGGCTGGGTGGGCATTCCTCCTCGGAGGCGGTTCCGGCTCCGGGCTTGCCCACCACCCTCCAATAATCCCCCCGTAGCGCCCCTGGTCCGGTCTGGCCCCGCTGGCTGGAGCTGGACTGGACATCGTAGGAGCGGATTGCTTAAGCTCCGGTGTGGAGCAGCTGACCAGGCACCGGTGACCCAGGCACGGGTTGTGCCGGACTGATGACGCGCACCCCTGGCTTGGTGCGTGGAGCAGACGGGCGGACCGGGCTGGCGATGCGCACCCCTGGCTTGAGTGCGTGGAGCGCAACGGGCGGACCGGGCTGACGATCGCACCCCTGGCTTGGTGCGTGGAGCAGGAACGGGCCGTACGGGCTGACGATGCGCACCCCTGGGTTGGTGCGGGGAGCAGGAACCGGCCGTTCCGGGCTGACGATGCGCACCCCTGGCTTGAGTGCGAGTGGCAGGAACAGGTCGGACCGGGCTGGCGACGCGCACCGTAGGCTTGGTGCGAGTGGCAGGAACAGGCCGGGCGGGCTGGCGACGCGCACCGTAGGCTTGGTGCGAGTGGCAGGAACAGGCCGGGCCGGGCTGGCGACAGCGCACCGTAGGCTTGGTGCGAAGTGGCAGGAACAGGCCGGGCCGGGCTGGCGGCCGCGCACCATTAGCTTGGTGCGGGGAGCAGGAACAGGCCGGGCCGGGCTGGCGACGCGCACCATTAGCTTGGTGCGGGGAGCAGGAACAGGCCGGGCCGGGCTGGCGGCAGCGCACCATTAGCTTGGTGCGGGGAGCAGGAACAGGCCGGGCCGGGCTGGCGACGCGCACCATTAGCTTGGTGCGGGGAGCAGGAACAGGCTGGGCCGGGCTGGCGATGCGCACCGTAGGCTTGGTGCGGGTGGCAGGAACAGGCCGGGCCGGGCTGGCGACGCGCACCGTAGGCTTGGTGCGAGTGGCAGGAACAGACCGGACCGGGCTGGGGACACACACCACTGGCCCTACGCAGGGATCTGGAACGGGCCGGACCGGACTGGTAACACACCCCAGTACCTCTCGCCGTGCCTCTACACCTTCCTTCCCCTCTTTGACCAGTGGCCCCCGTAACCTGGCGGCCTCCTCTGCCAACCTCCCAATTCGCTCTGTGGCAGCCTCCTGCTGCCCAGTCGCCCATGCCGTGTGCCCCCCCCCTAAAAAATTGTTTGGGTTGCCTCTCGTCCGTCCGACGACGACACTGTTGACGCCGTTGCTCCTCTCTCGCCAGGGCCTTAACCTTAGCCCATGGCCCTTTTCCCCCGAGCATGTCCTCCCAGGACCACACTTTGCCCACCTGGGCCATCGCCAACCTCTCCAGCTCCTTTCCCGGCGCTTCCTCCCATGTCCAGGCTGCCTGCTCCTGGACACGCTGCTTGGTCCTGGTATGGTGGGATCTTCTGTCACGAGCGTTGAACGAAGTGGACCAAGGCGCAGCATGATGAGCGAACATACTTTATTATCTTTAGTGATAATACGAACAAAACGATGACGTGACGTCCTAGGTTAAACAACCAACACGGAACAAACCAAAAGGAACAAGATCCCACAACACCTGTGGGAACACAGCCTGTCTAAATATGGCTCCCAATCAGAGACAACCAGCAACAGCTGACACTCGTTGCCTCTGATTGGGAACCACTCTGGCCAACATAGAAATACAATACATAGAATATACAACACAGAACAAGAACACATAGAATCTACACACCCTGGCTCAACATATAGAGTCCCCAGAGCCAGGGTGTGACAGCGAACCATTTTCGTGAACGGGATGGTGTACCTCATGTTTTACATAGCAAGCCACGGCCACGTGACCCACTGTCTGAAGGAGCGAACCATTTTCGTGAACGGGGTGGTGTACCTCATGTTTTACATAGCAAG
>NC_059212.1:3445974-3480974 GCF_020615455.1 Coregonus clupeaformis | reverse complement strand
GAGAAAAGAGAGAGAGTGAGAAAAGAGAGAGAGAGGAACAAAAGAGAGAGAGGGAGAAAAGAGAGAGAGAGGGAGAAAAAGAGAGGGGGAGGGAGAAAAGGAGAGGGGGAGGGAGAAAAAGAGAGAGAGAGGGAGAAAAAGAGAGAGAGGGAGAAAAAGAGAGGGGGAGGGAGAAAAGAGAGAAAGAGAAAAGAGAGAGAGAGAGAAAATAGAGAGAGAGGGAGAAAAGAGACAGGGGGAGAAAAAGAGAGAGAGGAAGAAAAGAGAGAGAGGGAGAAAAGAGAGAGAGAGGGAGAAAAGAGGGAGTGAGGGAGAAAAGAGAGAGAAAGGGAGAAAAGAGAGAGAGAGGAAGAAAAGAGAGAGAGGGAGAAAAGAGAGAGAGGGATAAAAGAGAGAGAGGTTGAGAAAAAGAGAGGGGGAGAAAAGAGAGAGAGGAAGAGAAAAAGAGAGGGGGAGGGAGTAAAAGAGAGAGGGGGAGAAAAGAGAGCGAAACAAATGAGAGAGAGAGGGAGAAAAGAGAGAGAGGGGGAGAAAAAGAGAGGGGGAGGGAGAAACAAGAGAGAGGGAGAAAAGAGAGAGAGGGAGAAAAGAGATAGAGGTGGAGAAAAAGAGAGGGGGAGGGAGTAAAAGAGAGAGGGGGAGAAAAGAGAGAGTGGGAGAAAAGAGAGAGAGGGAGAAAAGAGAGATAGGGAGAAAAGAGAGAGAGTGAGAAAAGAGAGAGAGAGGAAGAAAAGAGAGAGAGGGAGAAAAGAGAGAGAGAGGGAGAAAAAGAGAGGGGGAGGGAGAAAATGAGAGGGGGAGGGAGAAAAAGAGAGAGAGAGGGAGAAAAAGAGAGAGAGGGAGAAAAAGAGAGGGGGAGGGAGAAAAGAGAGAAAGAGAAAAGAGAGAGAGAGAGAAAATAGAGAGAGAGGGAGAAAAGAGACAGGGGGAGAAAAAGAGAGAGAGGGAGAAAAGAGAGAGAGAGGAAGAAAAGAGAGAGAGGGAGAAAAGAGAGAGAGAGGGAGAAAAGAGGGAGTGAGGGAGAAAAGAGAGAGAGAGGGAGAAAAGAGAGAGAGAGGAAGAAAAGAGAGAGAGGGAGAAAAGAGAGAGAGGGATAAAAGAGAGAGAGGTTGAGAAAAAGAGAGGGGGAGAAAAGAGAGAGAGGGGGAGAAAAAGACAGGGGGAGGGAGTAAAAGAGAGAGGGGGAGAAAAGAGAGTGAAACAAATGAGAGAGAGAGGGAGAAAAGAGAGAGAGGGGGAGAAAAAGAGAGGGGGAGGGAGAAACAAGAGAGAGGGAGAAAAGAGAGAGAGGGAGAAAAGAGATAGAGGTGGAGAAAAAGAGAGGGGGAGGGAGTAAAAGAGAGAGGGGGAGAAAAGAGAGAGTGGGAGAAATAGAGAGAGAGAGGGAGAAAAGAGAGAGAGGGAGAAAAAGAGAGGGGGTGAAACGAGAGAGAGGGAGAAAAGAGAGAGATAGGGAGAAAAGAGAGCGAAATAAAGGAGAGAGAGAGGGAGAAAAGAGAGAGAGGGAGAAAATAGAGAGAGGGAGAAAAATAGAGAGAGGGAGAAAAATAGAGAGAGGGAGAAAAAGAGAGAGGGAGAAAAGAGAGAGAGAGAGAGGGAGAAAAAGAGAGGGGGAGGGAGAAAAGGAGAGGGAGATGGAGAAAAGAGAGAGAGAGAGAGAGGGAGAAAAGAGAGGGAGAGGGAGAAAAGAGAGAGAGAGGGAGAAAGGAGAGGGAGGGAGAAAAGAGAGAGAGGGAGAAAAGAGAGAGAGAGAGAGAGAGAGAGTGTGTGTGTGTGTGTGTGTGTGTGTGTGTGTGTGTGTGTGTGTGTGTGTGTGTGTGTGTGTGTGTGTGTGTGTGTGTGTGTGTGTGTGTGTGTGTGGCCAGTCTAAGGCCAGTGGCTCAGTGTGTCAAGATCACACGCTACTGACCAAAAAGCACTTTAAACCTTCTTACAGAAAGACCCTGGCACCGTTTTCTCCAGAGCCAACCACACATTCTCCTGCCAGTACAGTCCAGAGATGTCTTATTCCAAACACACACACACACACATGGGCCACCTGCTGCTACCATGACAAGCAGGGCACAGGGTCAAAGAAAAGGAGCAGGTCTTAAAAAGAGAGGAGCTTTGCCTGTGTGTGCGCGCGTGTGTGTGTGTGTGTGTCTGTGTGCGTGCGTGTGGGTGTGTGTGTGTGTGTGTGCGACAATCTGTCTCTATGGTAAATATTTGATTCATCATAATCCTCATTTTTATAATGAGAGAAGCCTGTCCTTGCAAAACATCTGTCTCTGTACAAGGGAAGATCAGATACACTTCTAGAACACTGCACTGCATACAATAACAGACGGCTGTTATTCCCCGGTGTGCATGGTAGAACCCTGCATGGGCATGAATTTTAAGCCCAAGCCCTACCCCTACCCGCGACGTTCAGGCACTACACTCTTACAAAAAAGGTGGAACCTTAAAGGGTTCTTCGGCTGTCCCAATAGGAGAACCCTTTTTGGTTCCAGGTAGAACCCTTTTGGGTTCCAGGCAGAACCCTTTTGGGTTCCATGTAGAACCCTCTGTGGAAAGGGATCTACATGGAACCCAAATGGGTTCTGCCTGGAAGCAAAATGGGTTCTTCAAAAGGTTATTCTATGGGAACAGCCAAAGAACCCTTTAAGGTTCCACCTTTTTTCTAAGAGTGTACCCTACCCAGGTCTGATTACTTCTGCCAAATTTAAGGCCCGGGCCCTGACCGAACCCAAAATCAAAAATAACTTCCTCTGTTAGCATCCATCAGCTGCTTGTCTGTCTGTCCCTCGCTCCCTGCGCTGCTCACACTGCATGCGGTTTGTGCATGGCTCTGCTTGTGTGAGTATCCATAGCAATGCCTCTGCTTGCTGTTCTGCTCAATGGCAAGACAGAGAGCAGTTAGCTGTACATTTAGCTACTTTTCGTCACTCCAAACTCAGACAAAATTCAAACCTCTTAGGACACCATGAGATGTACTTCACAGCAGACCACGAGCAAATGGCTCAGCTTCAAAATGTTAATGATGAATTTAGTGATACCCGAGCCCTACCTGTACCCTAGTTATTGATGAAAAAACTGGCCCTAACCCGATGTATAATGTCGGGGCCCCATTGGGCTCGGGTCAGGTAGCCAAGGGCGTAACTTTGTGTTGCATATTAGGGGGTCCAGGTCAATGGGTTCCTTCTAGGGGGGGTCCAGGGGCATGCCCCCCACCCCCCCCCCACCCCAGATATGTAGAAAAAAAATATTTAAAAAATGTTGTTTCTGGTGAATTTTGAGGAAGAAAATACATCCAAAACTTTACTGATAATTTGGTCAGTATATCCCAACCCCAACTGAAATACCAATCATTTCTGTATTACTTTAAACTGTTGGTCTAACTCTATCAGTTCAGAAAGTAAACAAGCTTGGCACTTTTTTTTGTATAACGTCGAGCAAGTCAGTTCTGGGGTGCGTTCATTTTGATTGAACGTTTTGCTATGTTACGTAACGTAACGTAACGACTTGTACTGAACAACATGTTTAGCCCAAAACTTTCTTCAACGTTCTTGAACAGACTTTTGAGGTAGCCTACGTTTGCGCCGTTTGGTGGGTGTGGCAGGGTGTGGCTTATTTGAAGTGCAGCGGTGAATTTTGAACTCACAACCCAACCCCTCCCCGCTAACCAGGGTTTGAGCCTATTAGCTATACAATTCTAAAGTTATATACAAGTTATATATAAGTGATATATAAGTTATACCCCTGAAAGGGGGGGAAATATGATACATTATTCACAGTGACACATAGCATCAGCGACAAAACAAAAAACGTATGCCATTTTTAGAACTGTATTGTTTGCGTGTTGATAGCATTTGAATGTCGGCCTATAGGGAAGATAGGCCATGTGGAGGTGTTCATATTGAAACATATCTTCTTTTTTTAAGTTCCTAACTTGTTTGATAAGATTAGTACAGATTTTCTCTGGGGACCCCACATGGGGCCCCGACCCCGAGTTTGGAAACCACTGTACTACCCTCTCTTTCTGTCTCCTCTGCTTCCTCCTGCATGCATTGCAGCCTGCCTCAGCCTCACCACTGAGCGCCACATCACTGTCTGTCTCAGAAGCCTACTCTCTGTAAAGCAACTTATTATGAGAACTTAGCAGGGGCGTAGGCATGGGTGGGCCTGGGTGGACACAGGCCCACCCACTGGGGAGCCAGGCCCTGCCAGGCCCAACCAATCAGATTGAGAGAAAAAACATTATTATTACAAAAAATACTCCTCATTATCACCTGTCGCCCAACTGATGCAGCATAGTGCCCATCTGTATTTGTTCTAGTCATTAGCTAGATCAGAGCTTCCCAAACTTTTTCTGTCATGGCCCCCTTTCATCATTTGGGCTGCATCTCAGTGCTAGGTGCGCCACTACAGACCCTGGTTCGATTCCTATCACAATCCGGCCGTGATTGGGAGTCCCATAGGAGCGGCGCACAATTGGCCCAGCGTCGTCCGGGTTTGGCCGGGGTAGGCCGTCATTGTAAATAATAATTTGTTCTTAACTGACGTGCCTAGTTAAATAAAGGTTAAATAATAATAATAAATAAAAATAATGGGGGAACATCATAAGCCCCCCCACCCCCATGCCCCCTAACCTCCCCACAAAAATATGGTATAAGAATACATTTGAGCTACAGAGGACCACTACTAGTCACCATACTGTAAATATATATATATTTAAGAATACTTTATATCACCCTAAGAATACTTTATATATATATAATATATATATATATATATATATATACAGTGGGGAGAACAAGTATTTGATACACTGCCGATTTTGCAGGTTTTCCTACTTACAAAGCATGTAGAGGTCTGTAATTTTTATCATAGGTACACTTCAACTGTGAGAGACGGAATCTAAAACAAAAATCCAGAAAATCACATTGTATGATTTTTAAGTAATTCATTTGCATTTTATTGCACATGCTTTATAAGTAGGAAAACCTGCAAAATCGGCAGTGTATCAAATACTTGTTCTCCCCACTGTATATATATATATATATATTACATATATATATATATATATATATATATATATATATATATATATATATATATATATTATCATATATATTATATATATAAATAAAGTATTCTTATGGTGATTATTAGGTTGCATAAACATGATGAGTGCTTTCCCCCCCCACAAGTTTAGCCTTCAAATTTGTTTTGTAAACATAAATAAGGAGGATAGGTTGCTGCTGCTGTTCAGAGTCTGTGAGACAGGCATGCTGCCTCTGACTGGGGAGAGAAACAGGCATGCTGCCTCTGACTGGGGAGAGAAACAGGCATGCTGCCACTGACTGGGGAGAGAAACAGGCATGCTGCCTCTGACTGGGGAGAGAAACAGGCATGCTGCCACTGACTGGGGAGAGAAACAGGCATGCTGCCTCTGACTGGGGAGAGAAACAGGCATGCTGCCTCTGACTGGGGAGAGAAACAGGCATGCTGCCTCTGACTGGGGAGAGAAACAGGCATGCTGCCTCTGACTGGGGAGAGAAACAGGCATGCTGCCTCTGACTGGGGAGAGAAACAGGCATGCTGCCTCTGACTGGGGAGATAAACAGGCATGCTATAAATATATAATAAATTGGTCATTTAGCAGACGCTCTTATCCAGAGCGACTTACAGGAGCAATTAGGGTTAAGTGCCTTGCTCAAGTGCACATCGACAGATTTTTCACCTAGTCGGCTCGGGGATTAGAACCAGCGACCTTTCGGTTACTGGCACAACGCTCTTAACCACTAAGCTACCTGCCGCCCTGCCTCTGACTGGGGAGATAAACAGGCATGCTGCCTCTGACTGGGGAGATAAACAGGCATGCTGCCTCTGACTGGGGAGAGAAACAGGCATGCTGCCTGAGGTTCCCTTGTTTCAAAGTTCATAATACCAGACTGTGCTGCCTACAGAATGAGTCTGTCTAGTCACTGATCCTGATGGATGTAGACTAATGTCGATTCAGACCTCTATATTAAGTACAGCTGTCTAATTCAGTTTCCCCCTTTCTTCCTGAAGTGTGTAGGCCCTACTCCTTCACTCCCCCTTTCTTCCTGTAGTGTGTAGGCCCTACTCCTTCACTCCCCCTTTCTTCCTGTACATTTACATTTACATTTTAGTCATTTAGCAGACGCTCTTATCCAGAGCGACTTACAGGAGCAATTAGGGTTAAGTGCCTTGCTCAAGGGCACATTTACGTCATTTAGCAGACGCTCTAGTCCAGAGCGACTCACAAATTGATGCATTCACCCTATAGCCAGTGGGATAACCACTTTACAATTTTGGGGGGTAGAAGGATTACTTTATCCTATCCCAGATAGTGTGTAGGCCCTGTAGTGTGTAGGCCCTACTCCTTCACTCCCCCTCTGGGATTTAAAAACATTGGCTAGAGAGACAGAGGGAGTTTAACACCATGTTTCTAACAGTCCATTCCATACCCAATGGGTTCAAACTGGTCATTTTAACAAAAATATTCAATGTGATGACGTTGACTCAACATGGAAAACCGATTGGATTTGCAAAAAGTCATCAAAGTAAAGGAAATGTTGGCTATTTTTTTTTTTTTTTTACACCCAACCTTTAACCTAAATCCAATGACATGGTCTACATTTTTGTTGATTTCATATTGAATACACGTTAGTTGACAATCAAATGTAAATAAACCAGACGTTAAACTGACTTCTTGTGAGGTCTTTAGGTAGATCCATCACCTACCACCTCTTACATGACCCCTCATCCCTTACCACTTACCTCTGAGAACAGTGCGGAGGTTGTCCACACAGGAGGGCCGTGTCTCCTGCTGAGGATTCTGGGAAGTGTAGTGTACTGACCACTTCCTGTCCTTGTCCAGACTGACCGCTAGAGAGAGACAGAGAGAGAGAGAGAGAGAGAGAGAGAGAGAGAGAGAGAGATTTATTTTATTTCAATACAACACTGACACATACACAGACACCCAGACACACACACACACACACACACACACACACACACACATGTACACACACACACACACACAGATTTCCTCCCAAATTACAAAAACATTTACATTGTGTGTGGGTGGTCTTAAACCTCTATGCAAAGCATGTGAGAAAGATTTGACCTGCAACTGTGTTGTAGTGTGTGTGTGTGTGTGTGTTAGTGTGTGTGTGTGTGTGTGTGTTAGTGTGTGTTAGTGTGTGTGAAAACAAACATCCTTATAATGACCTCTAACATACTGACTGACTGTGTTTTAACCCTGGTCGTCTGCACACCACAGCACTATGCTGTCCCGCTGAGCTAAAGCCTTTGCCCTGAGAACTAACGCGAGTCTTACATTCAAGTGGTTGGCAAGGTTCTCATCGCAAAATAACCACTGTGACACAATTCTGTTTCTCCCACTCCTCTCCTCTCCCCCTCTCTCAGCGCAAGTCAAGGTGACCTGGGGAGAGACACTGAGTATTGGGGCCGTGCACACACACCGTTTAACACACATGCACACGCACCCATGGATCACTCACACAGACTAGACCTGTAATGGTCCTATAATGGCGCCAGAGGGGATGGCTCTTAACCAACCGTGCTATTTTTGTTTGTTTTTCGCATTGTTTGTAACTTTATTACCTCGACTAACCAGTGCCCTCGCACATTGACTCTGTACCGGTACCCCCTGTATCTACTGTTATTTTACTGCTGCTCTTTAATTATTTGTTACTTTTATTTCTTAATTTTTTTAGGTATTCTTTCTTAAAACTGCATTGTTGGTTAAGGGCTTGTAAGTGAGCATTTCACTGTAAGGTCTACACCTGTTGTATTCGGCACATGTGACAAATACAATTGGATTTGATATGATGCATGCACACACATACACACACACACACATACACACACACACACATACACACACACACATACACACACACATATACACACACACACACACATACACACACACACACATACACACACACACACACACACACACATACACACACACACATACACACACACATACACACACACACACACACACACACACACACACACACACACACACACACACACACACACACACACACACACACATACACACACACACACATACACACACACATACACACACACACACACACATACACACCCACACATACACACATCTAGCATCTTCTTTACATGTTGTCCTGGAGCTACCCTGGAACAGCGAGGTCACTCTTTCAGTATGACAGAAGTTAAGTTGAGTAATTCAGATTCAAGGATATACATCTCACAAACTCTGGCACACTCCCTCCTCACACACCAGCTTATCACCCCCTCACACAGACACCCCCCTCACTCACACAGAAACCCCATCACTCACACATACCACCCCCTCACATAGACACCCTCTCACTCACACAGACACCCCCTCACTCACACAGACACCCCCTCACTCACACAGACACCCTCTCACTCACACAGAAACCCCATCACTCACACATACTACCCCCTCACACAGACACCCCCTCACTCACACAGACACCCCCCTTCACTCACACAGACACCCCCCTTCACTCACACAGACACCTCCTCACTCACACAGACACCCCCCTCACTCACACACCCCTGCCAGAGAATAGTCAGCAAGTGTCTTACTGCTGTTGAAGTACTTCAGGACAGATTTGAGAGCCAAGCTGATGAACACCATGACTGAGGCTGAGGTGTGTGTGTGTGTGTGTGTGTGTTATCCCTCCCCAGCGATGGATAAAACGACTCCCGGTCGCTCCTCCATTAGATATGTGGCGAGAAGAAAGGATGAGGAGGATTGGAGGATATGCTGCCACACGACTCACACTGCACCAGTCTTCTCCTCCTTCCTCCCTCCCTTTCTCTCCCTTCTCCTCTCTCAGTGACAAATGCGCCCACCCTCATCCCTCCCTGTCTCACACACACACACACACACACACACCTCTTGTGTTATAATGGGGTGCAGCAGTTTTAAACTCAATGGAACTCTGCCAGCTCAGTATAGAGCCTACCTTTCTATATTACCTCTCTCTCTCTCCTCCTCTCTCTCTCTCTCTCTCTCCACCTCCTCCCTTGCCTCTCACCTCTCCCTCTCTCCCTCTCTCCCTCTCTCCCTCTCTCCCCCTCTCTCTCTCTCTCTCTCTCTCTCTCTCTCTCTCTCTCTCTCTCTCTCTCTCTCTATCTATCTCTCTCTCTCCTCTCTCTCTCTCTCTCTCTCTCTCTCCTCTCTCCCTCTCTCTCTCCTCCTCTCCCTCTCTTCTCCTCTCCCTCTCTCTCTCCTCCTCTCCCTCTCTCTCCTCCTCTCCCTCTCTCTTTCTCTCTCCTCCTCTCCTCTCCTCTCCTCTCTCTCTCTCTCTCTCTCTCTCTCTCTCTCTCTCTCTCTCTCTCTCTCTCTCTCTCTCTCTCTCTCTCTCTCTCTCTCTCTCTCTCTCTCTCTCTCTCTCTCTCTCTCTCTCTCTCTCTCTCTCTCTCTCTCTCTCTCTCTCTCTCTCTAGGGGCAACATTGAACGCTGTTACCTTCAAGTAGGTTTCGGTTTTGTAAGGGCGTTGAGGACGGGGATCGTGGACAGGCGTAAGCATCTGTCTCTGATTCCAAAGGTTGTACTTTCGAATCCAGCGATAGAAAGTTGTTTTTGATAATTTTGTTTAAAGCCTATCCCAAACCTTACCCCTTACCTTAACTATTCAGAGTTAATGCCGTGAGCATTTGGAGTTAACCCTGAACTTAACCTTAAACAATTGACGTTTTGACAAAATTTGATGTTCAGAACAACTTCGAAATTTGACGTTTGAGGAACATGGATGAGCGTCTAATTCTGATTTGAGACTATGAGAGCTGGTAGCATCTTCAGATACATTAGACGCACACAAGCATGTACACACACACACACACACACACACACATTGTTAATTGAATTCTTTCTGACATTTTTTGCTGTTGATTAATTGTGTACTTATTTGACATTTTACTGCATTTAGGAGGAGCTGGTAACACAAGCATTTCTCTGCACCTGCTGTAACAGCTGCTAAACGCGACCAATAAACTTTGATTTGATTAGATTTTATTTGATACACACACACACCTCCAGCCAAGCTTAAGTGTGTCAGTTCCTGTAACTAGGCCACCGGTTTTTAATCATGTTATAAATGTGTTCACTTCCTGGGAAGAGGCTAGAGTAATTTTTAGAATTACAGAAATGTTCTGCATGCAATAACCCACAATAGAGTGGCCTAGCGAAGGATATACTGCTTCCCCGAGACCAGGCCCAAATCCCTGTCATTCGTGTGAAAAAAAGACGGAGATACCGGGGTTGTGAGAATTAGTCGGCGAGTGGGTAAACCGCCGCTACCATCCGTCCTATTGGCCAACGGGATATCACTGGAATATAAACTGGATGATCTACGATCTCGACCGTCCTACCAACGGGACATTAAAAACTGTAATATATTATATGGGTTCACCGAGTCGTGGCTGAACGATGACACGGATAATATGGATCTGTCTGGGTTTTCCAACAGCTACGTCTGGTCAGACGAGGGGCGGGGGGTGTGTGTCTATTTGTCAATAACAGCTGGTGCGCGATGTTGTCACGACTTCCGCCGAGGCTGCCTCCCCTCCTTGTTCGGGCAGGTTTCGGCGTTCGTCGTCACCGGCTTACTAGCTGCTGCCGATCCATTTATCATCACTCCACTTGTCTTGTCTAATTAATCACACACACCTGGTCCTTATCCCCAATTAGTCATTGTAGAAGCGTTTCCTCTGCTTCCTTGATTGTTTGTAGTGAGCTGTGTGTAGCTTGGTTGAGCTACCCTTACCTTGTTGTTGCCAGGGTAGTATTTTCCCCTGTGCCTGAGTTTTGTTGTCGCATGCTTGCGCATCTGTTTATTGACGGAATAAACTTTTTGAATGCGTATTACTCTCCTGAGCCTGACTCCTTCTATCACACACATCACATAATCACCCACCCGCTATGGAGTCAGCGGGAGAAGAGCGCATGCCTGGATGCTGGCCAGCTTGGGGGAAGTGATGGATCGCGTTCTTCAGGTCGTCCAACGCCTGGAGAGGAGCAGACCCGATCTGTCGAGACCAGCTGGCCAACCGGATCCAGCCACCTACACCCCAGCACCAGAAGGGATCCAGATATCCCGACCACGTGTGTTTGAGGGGACAGCGGCGCTGTGCCAGGGATTCCTCCTCCAATTGGAGCTTTACTTCGCCAGCATCAGGCCGGCACCATCGGAGTGGGAGAAGGTGTCCGTCCTCGTTTCCTGCCTCTGTGGGAAAGCCTTGGAGTGGGCCAGCGCGGTGTGGAACGAAGGAGGAGCCGCGTTGGAGGACTACAGGGAGTTCGCTCGCCTCTTTCGGGCAGTATTCGACCACTCGCCCAAGGGTTGAGAGGCGGGTGAGCGACTGGTCCACCTGAGGCAGGGGACGAGGACCGCGCAGGACTTCGCGTTGGAGTTCCGGACGCTGGCAGCAGGGTCCGGGTGGAACGAGCACGCCCTAATCAACCATTTCCAGTGCCATCTGCGGGAGGACGTCCGACGGGAGCTAGCCTGCTGGGACACCATGTTGTCATTCGATAAACTGGTGGACATGGCCATTCGGTTGGACAACCTGCTGGCAGCCAGAGAACGTCCTGGTAGGGGTCTGCCCGGTTCCACCCCAGAAAGGATAGGGCATTCCACGTCCCCTCAGAGCACTCAATAGTCGACTATTAGGGTCCGGATTTGTTACGTAAGTCACTATACCAGTCACCATGATCACCCAGGATAATCATTTTGAGCAGGTATCTGTTCCTTTTTACGGTACTACATCCTGTTTATGTTTAGCCTCAGCCCAAACATGGTTAGTTTATTGTTGTTTCGGTTATTTCTAATTGTACTATATCACTGTAGACCCCCCAGCCTAGCTAAACCTGCCTTAGATAGCTCCTTTGCCCCTCCCCCTATACACGCGGAGACCGACTCAATTGATGCCTCCAGCGATGCTATCTCTTTCATTGTTACCCAACGCTTAGGTTTACCTCCACTTTACTCATATCCTTCCATATCCTTGTCTGTACATAATGCCCTGAATCTTTTCTATAACACCCGGAAATCTGCCCCCTTTATTCTATGTACCCAACGCACTAGAAGACCAGTTCTTAAAGCCTTTAGCCGTATCCTTATTCTAGTCCTCCTCTGTTCCTCTGGTGATGTAGAGGCTAACCCAGGCCCTGCAGCCCTCAGTATCACTCCTACTCCCCAGGCGCTATCATTTGATGACTTCTGTAATCGCAAAAGTCTTGGTTTCTTGCACATAAATATCAGAAGTCTACTTCCTAAGTTTGAGTTATTCACTGCGTTAGCACACTCTGCCAACCCTGATGTTCTAGCAGTGTCTGAATCCTGGCTCAGGAAGGCCACCAAAAATTCTGACATTTCCATCCCCAACTATAACATTTTCCGTCTAGATAGAACTGCCAAAGGGGGTGGAGTTGCAATCTACTGTAGAGATAGCCTGCAGAGCTCTATCATACTATCCAGGTCTGTGCCCAAACAGTTTGAGCTTCTACTTCTAAAAATCCACCTTTCCAGAAATAAGTCTCTCACTGTTGCCGCTTGCTACAGACCCCCCTCAGCCCCCAGCTGTGCCCTGGACACCATATGTGAATTGATTGCCCCCATTTATCCTCAGAGTTTGTACTGCTTGGTGACCTAAATTGGGATATGCTTAATACCCCAGCCATCCTACAATCCAAGCTAGATGCCCTCAACCTCACGCAAATTATCAACGAACCTACCAGGTTCAACCCTAAATCCGTAAACATGGGTACCCTCATAGATATCATCCTGACTAACATACCCTCTAAATACACCTCAGCTGTCTTCAACCAGGATCTCAGCGATCACTGCCTTATTGCCTGCGTCCGTAGCGGGTCCGCGGTCAAACGACCACCCCTCATCACTGTCAAACGCTCCCTAAAACACTTTAGCGAGCAGGCCTTCCTAATTGACCTGGCCCAGGTATCCTGGATGGATATAGATCTCATTCCGTCAGTAGAGGATGCCTGGTTGTTCCTTAAAAGTAATTTCCTCTCAATCTTAAATAAACATGCCCCATTCAAAAAATACAGAACTAAGAACCGATATAGCCCCTGGTTCTCCTCAGACTTGACTGCCCTTGACCAGCACAAAAACATCCTGTGGCGTACAGCATTAGCATCAAATAGCCCCGCGATATGCAACTTTTCAGGGAAGTCAGGAACCAATATACACAAGCAGTCAGGAAAGCAAAGGCTAACTTTTTTCAAACAGAAATTTGCATCCTGTAGCACTAACTCCAAAAAGTTTTGGGACACTGTAAAGTCCATGGAGAATAAGAGCACTTCCTCCCAGCTGCCCACTGCACTGAGGCTAGGAAACACTATCACCACCGATAAATCTACAATAATCGAGAATTTCAACAAGCATTTTGCTACAGCTGTCCATGCTTTCCATCTGGCTACCACTAACCCGGCCACCAACTCTGCACCCTCTGCTGCAACTTGCCCATGCCCCCCGCTTCTCCTTCACACAAATTCAGACAGCTGATGTTTTGAAAGCGCTGCAAAATCTGGACCCCTACAAATCAGCTGGGCTAGACAATCTGGACCCTTTCTTTCTAAAACTAGCCGCTGAAATTGTCGCAACCCCTATTACTAGTCTGTTCAACCTCTCTTTCATAACGTCTGAGATCCCCAGAGATTGGAAAGCTGCCGCGGTCATCCCCCCTCTTCAAAGGGGGTGACACTCTAGATCCAAACTGCTACAGACCTATATCCATCCTGCCCTGCCTTTCGAAAGTATTTGAAAGCCAAGTTAACAAACAGATCACCGACCATTTCGGAATACCACCGTACCTTCTCCGCTATGCAATCCGGTTTCGAGCTGGTCACGGGTGCACTTCAGCCACGCTCAAGGTCCTAAACGATATTATAACCGCGATTGATAATAGACAGTACTGTGCAGCCGTCTTCATCGACCTGGCCAAGGCTTTCGACTCTGTCAACCACCGCATTCTTATTGGCAGACTAAATAGCCTTGGTTTCTCAAATGACTGCCTCGCCTGGTTCACCAACTACTTCTCAGATAGAGTGCAGTGTGTCAAATCGGAGGGCCTGTTGTCTGGACCTATGGCAGTCTCTATGGGGGTGCCACAGGGTTCAATTCTTGGGCCGACACTTTTCTCCGTGTATATCAATGATGTCGCTCTTGCTGCTGGTGACTCTCAGATCCACCTCTACGCAGACGACACCATTTTGTATATATCTGGCCCTTCATTGGACACTGTGTTAACAAACCTCCAAACGAGCTTCAATGCCATACAACAATCCTTCAGTAGCCTCCAACTGCTCTTAAACACTAGTAAAACTAAATGCATGCTTTTCAATCGAACGCTGCTGGCACCCGCCCACCCGACTAGAATCACCACTCTCGACGGGTCTGACCTAGAGTATGTGGACAACTACAAATACCTAGGTGTCTGGTTAGACTGTAAACTCAACTTCCAGACTCACATAAAGAATCTCCAATCCAAAGTTAAATCTAGAATCGGCTTCCTATTTCGCAACAAAGCCTCCTTCACTCATGCTGCCAAACATGCCCTCGTAAAACTGACTATCCTACCGATCCTTGACTTCGGCGATGTCATTTACAAAATAGCCTCCAACACTCTACTCAGCAAATTGGATGTAGTCTATCACAGTGCCATCCGTTTTGTCTCCAAAGCCCCATACACTACCCACCACTGTGACCTGTACGCTCTTGTTGGCTGGTCCTCACTACATGTTCGTCGTCAAACCCACTGGCTCCAGGCCATCTATAAATCACTGCTAGGCAAATCCCCGCCTTATCTTAGCTCATTGGTCACCATAGCAGCACCCACCCGTAGTCTGCGCTCCAGCCGGTATATCTCACTGGTCATTCCCAAAGCCAACACCTCCTTTGGCCGCCATTCCTTCCAGTTCTCTGCTGCCAATGACTGGAACGAATTGCAAAAATCTCTGAAGCTGGAAACTCTTATCTCCCTCAATAACTTTAAGCATCAGTTGTCAGAGCACCTTACCGATCACTGCACCTGTACACAGCCCATCTGAAATTAGCCCACCCAACTACCTCATCCCCATATTGTTATTTATTTTGCTCTTTTGCACCCCAGTATCTCTATTTGCACATAATCTCTTGCACATCTAGCATTCCAGTGTTAATACTATTGTAATTATTCTGCACTATAGCCTATTTATTGCCTTACCTCCATAACTTGCTACATTTGCACACACTGTATATATATTTTCTGTTGTATTTTTGACTTTATGTTTTTTACCCCATATGTAACTCTGTGTTGTTTTTATTGCACTGCTTTGCTTTATCTTGGCCAGGTCGCAGTTGTAAATGAGAACCTGTTCTCAACTGGCTTACCTGGTTAAATAAAGGTGAAATAAAAAAATAAAAAAAGGTAATGTTTTTGATTATTGAATCTCCTGCTTTCCCTGTGGTATTAGGTATCCCTTGGTTAGCACTCCACAACCCCACCTTCTCATGGCCGCAGAGGCCTCTCAAGGGGTGGTTGCGTGAGTGTCAGGGTGGGAGTCTAGATGTTTCCGTTGGTGCAACCATGGTGGAAAGTCCAGATAGTACCTCCACCGTGCGCATTTCCCCCAAATACCGTGATCTGGTGCAAGCGTTCTCTAAAACACAGGCGACTAAGTTACCACCTCACCGGGCGAGGGTAGACGCTGTACCTCCCAGGAGTCATATATACCCCCTGTCACAGGCGGAAACGGTGTCTATGGAGACATATGTCACAGAGTCCCTGCATCAGGGGCATATACGTCCCTCCACTTCACCCGCCTCCTCGAGTTTCTTCTTTGTGATCTGTATAAGGCCATAAGGAAACAAGAAAATGCTCATCTGTTTTACCTAATTTCTACCAGCATGTCACGTGCAACCAGAGGAAAAAAACTCTGGTTCCTTCATACAAGCAAAAACTAAAGCAGGAAGTACCAGTGACTCGCTCAATACGGAAGTGGTCAGATGACGCGGATGCTATGCTACAGGACTGTTTTGCTAGCACAGACTGGAATATGTTCCAATGGCATTGAGGAGTATACCACCTCAGTCACCGGCTTCATCAATAAGTGCATGTCCCCACAGTGACCGTACGTACATATCCCAACCAGAAGCCATGGATTACAGGCAACATACGCACAGATCTAAAGGGTAGAGCTGCCGCTTTCAAGGAGTGGGACACTAATCCGGACTCTTATAAGAAATCCCGCTACGCCCTCAGATGAACCATCAAACAGGCAAAGCTCCAATAAAGGACTAAGATTGAATCCTATTACACCGGCCCTGACGCTCGTCGGATGTTGCAGGGCTTGCAAACTATTGCAGACTACAAAGAAACCCAGCCGCGAGCTGCCCAGCCTACCAGAAAAGCTAAATGTCTTTTATGCTCGCTTCTTGGCAATCAAAACTGAAGCATGCATGAGAGTACCAGCTTTTCCGGACAACTGTGTGATCACGCTCTCCGTAGCCGATGTGAGCAAGACCTTTAAACAGGTCAACATTCACAAGGCCGCAGGGCCAGACGGATTACCAGGACGTGTACTCAGAGCATGCGTGGACCAACTGGCTTCACTGACATTTTCAACCTCTCACTGACCGAGTCTGTAATACCTACATGTTTCAAGCAGACCACCATAGTCCCTGTGCCCAAGAACAATAAGGTAACCTGCCTAAATGACTACCAGCCTGTAGCACTCACGTCGGTAGCCATGAAGTGCTTTGAAAGACTGGTCATGGCTCACATCAACACCATCATCCCGGAAACCCTAGACCCACTCCAATTTGCATACCCATAACAGATTCACAGATGACAAAATCTCAATCGCACTCCACACTGCCCTTTCCCACCTGGACAAAAGGAACACCTATGTGAGAATGCTGTTCATTGACTACAGCTCAGCGTTCAACACCATAGTGCCCTCAAAGCTCATCACTAAGCTAAGGACCCTGGGACTAAACACCTCCCTCTGCAACTGGATCCTGGACATCCTGACGGGCCGCCCCCAGGTGGTAAGGGTAGGTAACAACACATCTGCCACGCTGATCCTCAACAATGGGGCCCCTCAGGGGTGTGTGCTTAGTCCCCTCTTGTACTCCCTGTTCACCCACGACTGCGTGGCCAAGCACGACTCGAACACCCTCATTAAGTTTGCTGACAACACAAACGTGGTTGGCCTGATCATTGACAACGATGAGACAGCCTATAGGGAGGAGGTCAGAGACCTGGCAGTGTGGTGCCATGACAAAAACCTCTCCCTCCATGTGAGCAAGACAAAGGAGCTGATCGTGGACTACAGGAAAAGGAGGGCCGAACACGCCCCCATTCACATCGACAGGGCTGTAGTGCAGCGGGTCGAGAGTTTCAAGTTCCTTGGTGTCCACATCACCAACAAACTACCATGGTCCAAACACACCAAGACAGTCGTGAAGAGGGTACGACAACACCTTTTCCCCCTCAACAGACTGAAAAGATTTGGCATGGGTCCCCAGATCCTCAAAAAGTTATATAGCTACACCATCGAGAGCATCCTGACCGGATGCATCACTGCCTGGTATGGCAACTGCTCGGCATCTGACCGTAAGGTGCCATCCAGGACGTATATACTAGGCAGTGTCAGAGGAAGGCCCAAAAAATTGTCAAAGACTCCAGTCACCCAAGTCATAGACTGTTCTCTCTGCTACCGCACGACAAGTGGTACTGGAGTACCAAGTCTAGGTCCAAAATTATTGTTATTGTGTTACTTTTCTTTTCTTTTTTACTTTAGTTAATTTAGTAAATATTTTCTTAACTCTATTTCTTGAACTGCATTTTAGGTTAAGGGCTTGTAAGTAAGCATTTCACGGTAAGGTTTACAGTTATTGTATTCGGCGCATGTGACAAATGACATTTGATTTGATTTGATATTATTACAGCATAGTTACCAGTAGCTTTATTACTAGTAGTGTCAATAAAAGACAAAAACTGTAGGATTAATATCATCATCATAACTAAAACTATAGCATCAGTAGCAGAGCCATACGAGTTAGCATCACTAGCATCCTCATTATTAGCGCCATAGGTGTTAGCATCAGTAGCATCCTCATTATTAGCGCCATAGGTGTTAGCATCAGTAGCATCCTCATTATTAGAGCCATCGGAGTGAGCATCAGTAGTATCCTCATTATTAGCGCCATAGGTGTTAGCATAAGTAGCATCCTCATTATTAGAGCCATTGGAGTTAGCATCACTAGCGTCATCATTATTAGAGCCATAGGAGTTAGCATCACTAGCATCATCATTATTAGAGCCATAGGTGCTAGCATCACTAGCATCATCATTATTAGAGCCATCAAAGTTTTATTTCACCTTTATTTAACCAGGTAAGCCAGTTGAGAACAAGTTCTCATTTACAACTGCGACCTGGCCAAGATAAAGCAGAGCAGTGCGATAAAAACAACAACACAGAGTTACATATGGGGTAAAACAAAATACAACAGAAAATCTATGTGTGTGCAAATGTAGTTATGGAGGTAAGGCAATAAATAGGCCATAGTGCAAAATAATTACAATTAGTATTAACGCTGGAATGATAGATGTGCAAGAGATGATGTGCAAATAGAGATACTGGGGTGCAAATGAGCAAAATAAATAACAATATGGGGATGAGGTAGTTGGGTGGGCTAATTTCAGATGGGCTGTGTACAGGTGCAGTGATCGGTAAGGTGCTCTGACAACTGATGCTTAAAGTTATTGAGGGAGATAAGAGTCTCCAGCTGCAAGAGCGACATCATTGATATACACAGAGAAGAGTCGGCCCAAGAATTGAACCTTGTGGCACCCCCATAGAGACAGCCATTGGTCCAGACAACAGGCCCTCTGATTTGACACATTGAACTCTATCTGAGAAGTAGTTGCATCACTAGCGTCATCATTATTAGAGCCATAGGAGTTAGCATCACTAGCATCATCATTATTAGAGCCATAGGCGTTAGCATCAGTAGCATCATCATTCTTACTGCCATAGGAGTTAGCATCACTAGCATTATTGTAATGAAAATCCATTAGAATTAACCTTACTAGCATCGTTAGCGTCTCTGTGCTGTGGCTGGTCTATAACAGGTCAGTAGTGCTAGCAGACTGACTGTGTGTGTATATCTGAGTGACAGCAGCTGTTGGAAACTAAAGCCTGTTTCTTACTACTCAACCTCATTACCAGAATTAGCGCTGTTTACCGCTATCACCGTGTGGACCTACAGCTGTACACACTTAATACCTCTGGTGTGTGTGTGTGTGTGTGTGTGTGTGTGTGTGTGTGTGTGTGTGTGTGTGTGTGTGTGTGTGTGTGTGTGTGCGTAGACTGGTCCTAGTGTGAGGAGGTTGGGTTCAGTAAGACACATGATGCATTCAGTACCGTAGTTTAAGAAGGATTTTTAAGCCTTGAGACAATTGAGACATGGATTGTGTATGTGTGCCATTAAGAGAGTGAATGGGCAAGACAAAATATTTAAGTGCCTTTGAACGCGGTATGGTTGTAGGTTCCAGGCACATCGGTTTGAGTGTGTCAAAAACTGCAAAGCTGCTGAGTTTTTCATGCTCAACAGTTTCCCGTGTGTATCAAGAATGGTCCACCACCCAAAGGACATCCAACCAACTTGACAGACCTTTCATACACATTTACATTTACGTCATTTAGCAGACGCTCTTATCCAGAGCGACTTACATTATTATTTTCATACCCCCTGTGGGAATCGAACCCACAACCCTGGCGTTGCAAACGCCATGCTCTATCAACTGAGCTACATCCCTGCCGGCCATTCCCTCCCCTACCCTGGACGACACTGGGCCAATTGCGCGCCGCCCCATGGGTCTCCCGGTCGCGGCCGGCTACGACAGAGCCTGGATTCGAACCAGGATCTCTAGTGGCACAGCTAGCACTGCGATGCAGTGCCTTAGACCACTGCGCCACACGGCAACATAACCGACCAAAAGGAGTGTTTGTTTAAAGGCTCAACCTCTGTGTCATCATCCTACATCTAAATTAGATTAAATACCTCCTACCTCTTCTCCTCTCTACTGCCATGCTAATCTAGATCAGTGGTTCCCAAACTGTGGCGTCAGCAGGGGTTTTAAACTTACTGTTGAAAAGTTGTAATAGCAGAATGCACAGATTTCTAAATTGGGTCATGCATCATCAGTTCCTCTTGTCATGTTAGTCATTGCATACCTTAGAGAGCTATTCCTAACTTGTCAGAAATGTCCAGATCAACTAATTTTTTTTGTCACTCAAATATCACATGAATACACATTAGGTATGGCAAAATGTATAGAATTGCAAGAACATTTGCTTTAAAACTGCAAAATGTTCTTTGCACCCCATGGCAAAATGTGTTGAATTGCTGGAAATAACCTTTAAGCCTGCAAAATTCCCCCCACCAACAAGAGGGGTGTGAACAGTTTATGTCATGAACAGTGCTTGTGCCTATAGAAATAGACCTAGCTTGTGCTCGCTCGCACACAGGGGGGGTGGGGGGGCACGGGATGTTCCCCAATGCTGGAAGGGGGGCCCCAAGTGAAAAAGTTTGGGAACCCCTGATCTAGATTACCCAAACCTTTCCCTGTCTCTGTCTCTGTCTCTGTCTCTGTCTCTGTCTCTGTCTCTGTCTCTGTCTCTGTCTCTGTCTCTGTCTCTGTCTCTGTCTCTGTCTCTGTCCCTGTCTCTGTCTCTGTCTCTGTCCCTACCCTCACCCAGAGAAAGTGGAAAAGTGGAAGGGAGATAGGAGCATGGACAAAGAGATACACACTATTCCCACACTCCAACAACCCACCTTAATAGATATGAGAGGACAGAGAGAGAGAGAGAGAGAGAGAGAGAGAGAGAGAGAGAGAGAGAGAGGGACAGAGAGAGAGAGCGAGCGAGAGAGAGAGAGAGAGCGAGCGACAGAGAGAGAGAGGGAGAGAGGGACAGAGAGAGAGGGAGAGAGAGAGAGAGAGAGAGAGAGAGAGAGAGGGGGACAGAGAGAGAGAGAGAGAGGGACAGAGAGAGAGAGAGAGAGAGAGAGAGAGAGAGAGAGAGGGAGAGGCGAGAGAGAGAGAGAGAGAGAGAGAGAGAGAGAGAGAGAGAGAGAGAGAGAGAGAGAGAGAGGGACAGAGAGAGAGAGAGAGAGAGAGAGAGAGCGAGCGAGAGAGAGAGAGAGAGAGAGAGAGAGAGAGAGAGAGAGAGAGAGAGAGAGAGAGAGAGAGAGAGGGACAGAGAGAGAGAGAGAGAGAGAGAGAGAAAATGGACTGAGATGAAAACAGAGAGCGGGAGGTAGAGCCAACCAGGGCAGAGTTGGATCAAAGCTAATCTTGGACTTTCCCGTTCCAAGAATGCTAACCAGGTAGGGGTGAGTTTCCTATAATATATGCCTAACGTTCAGTTCATCTGCTCCTACTTTACAGCAGAATGTATCTTTTGCATCCAAAAAAAACATTGTTGCACTAAAACAGAACTGATGAATGAATACTGCTGCGTACCTCTCCAGTCTTGGCGTTGGGGTGTGTGTGAGAAGGGGATGTGGCTGGAGTTGTAGCTGCGCCGTCTGAGCAGGTGGAAGGGGGAGAAGCTCTTCCTCTGCTGGGGCAGGGTAGAGGGGAGGCTGGGCTGGGACTGGGGGGCGAACCCTAAAGTAGAGCTGTAGCTGGGTCCTGGGGGGGACAAGGTAGAACCCTGTCCTGGGGAAGGATATCCAGTGTTGGGGTAAGAGTTGCTGGGTCCTGGGGGGGACAAGGTAGAACCCTGTCCTGGGGAAGGATATCCAGTGTTGGGGTAAGAGTTGCTGGGTCCTGGGGGGGACAAGGTAGAACCCTGTCCTGGGGAAGGATATCCAGTGTTGGGGTAAGAGTTGCTGGGTCCTGGGGGGGACAAGGTAGAACCCTGTCCCGGGGAAGGATATCCAGTGTTGGGGTAAGAGTTGCTGGGTCCTTTGGCAGTGCTGTGGTGTCCTTGGTTAGGGCTTCTGCTGGGGCTTGTGGTGTAGGTCGGGTTACAGTATCCTGGGTTAGATTTGGTATAGCCAGGATATCCAGGGTTGGGGTAGCCTGGGGGTCCAGGGTTAAGGTATCCTGGGGCTCCAGGGTTTGGGTAGCCTCGGGGTCCAGTGTGGCTGTATCTGGCTGCTCCTGGAGGAGAAGAAGGTGGTAGGGCGAAGCTGTACCCAGGATGGGGGTCGGGGGTTGGGGGAGAATAGCTGGTCCTCTGTAGCTGGGTCAGGGAGTAGCCTGTGTTGTGCCTATGTTGCTGGGAGCCCTGGGAGGAGTAGCATGTTAGGTGGTGGAGCACCAGGCCAGAGGGGCTGGGTTTGGCCTTGGGCTCGGGATAAGGGCCAGGGTAGTCCTGTCTGTGTAGTGGCCCCTGGAGGCCTTGGTTGTCCGGGGGACCCTGGGCAAGAGGCCTGGGAGCCCACAGTGTGTCTCGTTGCTGGTGGATCTTGGAGGTGAGCAGACGACGTCTCAGACTGCCCTCGCTCTTGGGCTGCAGGGAGGGCATCTTTCTGACATCTTTCGAGCAGAGAGGAAGCAACTCATCCTCATCCTCGCTGTACCCACCCTTCCAGCATCGAGCCCCCACCCTCACGCCCCCTCCCCCCAACAGCTCAGGGGACAGACAGTCCACGTACGCTATCATCCTCTCCGACTTTGTCTCTCGCTCTCTTTCCTCTCTCCCTCTCCCTCTCTCTCCTGTGCGATTAATTGTTCTTGCAGTCCATGTAGGCCGTCATCCTCTCTTTCCAAACCAGTATGTTCCCATCAAAGTCTGGTCTGAAGAGGCCGGGCTCTCCAAGTCTTCCAGAGTCCCTACAACAGTAGCTTCTCAACGAGTTTCAAAGAGTTGTATGTCAGCAGTCCTCCAAGGTGGAAGGACCATGGAGAAACACTAGTAGAAAGAGCAGAGTCCAGATCTATCTTTGTGTAGACACCTGAGACTGTATGGTGTGTGTTCCTGCATTTCCTTCTCTCCCTCTCTCTCTCCTTTTCCTTCTCTCCCTCTCTCTCTCCTTTTCCTTCTCTCCATCTACCCCCCCGTCCTTCTCTCTCACTAATCTCTTAACTGGGATTATCCTGAAGAAGGCCGGCCTCACATATGGTCAACATGGTACAGGTAATTACTGATCTCTTACAGACCATACACACACACACACACACACACACACACACACACACACACACACACACACACATTTTCTATAAAGGTCATTAAAGATAACATTAAAGGTGCACTGCGCAGAAATCTCTCCGCCACCAACCTGGTTGCAAAAATCCTAAGCGTTCACCTAATTTCAGTTTATGTGACAAAACAAGCAAGTATAGTGTAGAGAACCATTGTACCATCTAAACTGCTATGAAATATATTTTCCATAACCAATTTTTGTTTTGTTTTCAGCTGTTTGAATCTGGTGTACAAAACCGAAAGTAAAAGATGCAAAAAAACGAAACTTAAGAATTTGAAGCATAGAAATAGGACACATAGAACAGATCTACCACTTCTCCGACTAGCTTTCAATGAGAATGACAGATCGTGAATCTAAGTAACATAATTTAAAAAATCCCCATCAAAATCCTTCAGTTTAAGCTAGAGATATCTGGGGGGGGGGGGGTTATGGGCTGCGTCTCAATCTACCACATCCGCTTATGTCTCACGTCCGCATCTGCAGTGGAAAGTGGAAGAGCAACAGCGCTGTTTGTCAGCCCAGGAGACATCCCAAAAATCGGTCTTCTCACGAAAATGTCAGTAGCATCCGAACAGTTCGGCCTACAACCCCCACAAGTGTCACGGGCCTCGTCTAAAGGTAACCCCATACAAATGAATGGAAGTATGGAGGTAGTTTTGTGCCAACAAAAATAAGTGGTTAAATATGTATATATATAAAAAAATGATATGTTTCCTGGGCTTCTTATACAGTATATCCTAGATAGGACAGACACATCAAAACCTTATTCCTTATGATTAATTTTTTTGACTGTCATTTTTGCCATTTATAAATGTGTTATTCAATGCGTTTGTATTTTCTATAGTAGTAAAGACCAAATGAATTCAATATTCTATCAAATCATTCTTACATATCTTTTTTGGATACCTAAATGGGTCCTAAAATTCAAAATCAAATAGCTAAATGATGTATGGTATGACCTTCTTAAAACAATCCCCCCCACCCCCCAACGGCTTAGATTTTCAATAAATAACTCACATTTCTATGTGAATTTGGTCGACGTTAGATCTTACAGTTTTAATGGTTACCTTTGAGGGCACGGTACTGGTGCTACATCATTACAACATTAAAACTACTGATACTACACCATTACAACTACTGATACTACACCATTACAACTACTGATGCTACACCATTACACCATTAGAACTACTGATACTACACCATTACAACATTATAACTACTGATACTACACCATTACAACATTAAAACTACTGATACTACACCATTACAACATTAAAACTACTGATACTACACCATTACAACATTAAAACTACTGATACTACACCATTACAACATTAAAACTACTGATACTACACCATTACAACATTAAAACTACTGATACTACACCATTACAACATTAAAACTACTGATACTACACCATTACAACTACTGATACTACACCATTACAACTACTGATACTACACCATTACAACATTAAAACTACTGATACTACACCATTACAACTACTGATACTACACCATTACAACTACTGATACTACACCATTACAACATTAAAACTATTGATACTACACCATTACAACATTATAACATTAAAACTACTGATACTACACCATTACAACATGACAACATTAAAACTACTAATACTACACCATTACAACATTAAAACTACTGATACTACACCATTACAATATTACAACATTAAAACTACTGATACTACACCATAACAACATTAAAACTACTGATACTACACCATTAGAACTACTGATACTACACCATAACAACATTAAAACTACTGATACTACACCATTACAACATTATAACTACTGATACTACACCATTACAACATTAAAACTACTGATACTACACCATTACAACATTACAACATTAAAACTACTGATACTACACCATAACAACATTAAAACTACTGATACTACACCATTAGAACTACTGATACTACACCATAACAACATTAAAACTACTGATACTACACCATTACAACATTACAACATTAAAACTACTGATACTACACCATTACAACATTAAAACTACTGATACTACACCATTACAACCTTACAACATTAAAACTACTGATACTACACCATAACAACATTAAAACTACTGATACTACACCATTAGAACTACTGATACTACACCATAACAACATTAAAACTACTGATACTACACCATTACAACATTATAACTACTGATACTACACGATTACAACATTAAAACTACTGATACTACACCATTACAACATTACAACATTAAAACTACTGATACTACACCATAACAACATTAAATCTACTGATACTACACCATTAGAACTACTGATACTACACCATAACAACATTAAAACTACTGATACTACACCATTACAACATTATAACTACTGATACTACACCATTACAACATTAAAACTACTGATACTACACCATTACAACATTTTAACTACTGATACTACACCATTAAAACATTAAAACTACTGATACTACACCATTACAACATTATAACTTTTGATACTACACCATTACAACATTAGAACTACTGATACTACACCATTAGAACTACTGATACTACACCATTACAACTACTGATACTACACCATTACAATATTAGAACTACTGATACTACACTTTTACAATATTATAACTACTGATACTACACCATTAGAACTACTGATACTACACCATTAGAACGACTGATACTACACCATTAGAACTACTGATACTACACATTTAGAACTACTGATACTACACCATTACAACATTATAACTACTGATACTACACCATTACAATATTAGAACTACTGATACTACACCATTACAACATTAGAACTACTGATACTACACAATTACAACGGTGTAGTATCAGTAGTTCTAATGGTGTAGTATCAGTAGTTCTAATGTTGTAATGGTGTAGTATCAAAAGTTATAATGTTGTAATGGTGTAGTATCAGTAGTTTTAATGTTGTAATGGTGTAGTATCAGTAGTTAATATGTTGTAATGGTGTAGTACCATTACAACTACTGATACTACACCATTACAATATTAGAACTACTGATGATACACTTTTACAATATTAGAACTACTGATACTACACCATTAGAACTACTGATACTAAATCATTAGAACTACTGATACTACACCATTAGAACTACTGATACTACACATTTAGAACTACTGATACTACACCATTAGAACTACTGATACTACACCATTAGAACTACTGATACTACACATTTAGAACTACTGATACTACACCATTACAATATTAGAACTACTGATACTACACCATTAGAACTACTGATACTACACTATTAGAAATACTGATACTACACCATTAGAACTACTGATACTACAAAATTACAACATTAGAACTACTGATACTACACCATTACAACATAAGAACTACTGATACTACACCATTAGAACTACTTATACTACACCATTAGAACAACTGATACCACACCATTACAACACTAGAACTACTGATACTACACTATTACAATATTAGAACTAATGATACTACACCATTAGAACTACTGATACGACACCATTACAACATTAGAACTACTGATACTATAATATTAGAACAACTGATACTACACCATTACAACATTAGAACTACTGATACTACACCATTAGAACTACTGATACTACACCATTACACCATTAGAACTACTGATACTAAACCATTAGAACTACTGAAACTAAACCATTAGAACTTGTGATACTACACCATTACAATATTATAACTACTGATACTACACCATTACAATATCATAACTACTGATACTACACCATTACAACATTATAACTACTGATACTACACCATTACAACATTAGAACTACTGATACTACACCATTACAATATTAGAACTACTGATACTACAACATTAGAACTACTGATACTACACCATTACAACATTAGAACTACTGATACTACACCATTACAACAATATAAATACTGATACTACACCATTACAACATTAGAACTACTGATACTTCACTATTACAATATTAGCACTACTGATACTACACCATTACAATATTAGAACTACTGATACTACACTATTACAATATTAGAACTACTGATACTACACCATTACAATGTTAGAACTACTGATAATACACCATTACAACATTATAACTACTGATACTACACCATTAGAACTACTGATACTACACCATTACAATATTAGAACTACTGATACTACACCATTACAATATTAGAACTACTGATACTATACCATTAGAGCTACCGATACTATACCATTACAATATTAGAACCACTGATACTACAATATTAGAACTACTGATACTATACCATTACAACTACTGATACTACACCATTAGAACTACTGATACTACACCATTACAATATTAGAACTACTGATACTACAATATTAGAACTACTGATACTACACCATTAGAACTAATGATACTACACCATTACAAAATTATAACTACTGATACTATTCCATTAGAACTACTGATACTACACCATTACAACTATCGATACTACACCATTACAACATTAGAACTACTGATACTACACCATTATAACTATCGATACTACACCATTACAACATTAGAACTACTGATACTACACCATTACAACATTAGAACTACTGATACTACACCATTACAATATTAGAACTATTGATACTACACCATTACAACATTAGAACTAATGATACTACACCATTAGAACTACTGATACTACACCATTACAACATTAGAACTACTGATACTACAACATTACAATATTATAACTTTTGATACTACACCATTACAACAAAATAACTACTGATACTATACCATTAGTACTACTGATACTACACCATTATAACTACTGATACTACACCATTAGAACTACTGATACTACAACATTAGTACTACTGATACTACACCATTAGAACTACTGATCCTACACCATTAGAACTAACGATACTACACCATTAGAAATACTGATACTACACCATTATAACTACTGATACTACACCATTAGAACTACTGATACTACACCATTAGAACAACTGATACTACACCATTAGAACTACTGATACTAAACCATTAGAACTACTGATACTACACCATTACAATTACTGATACTACACCATTATAACTACTGATACTACAGCATTAGGACTACTGATACTACACCATTATAACTATCGATACTACACCATTACAACATTAGAACTACTGATACTACACCATTGCAACATTAGAACTACTGATACTACACCATTACAACATTAGAACTACTGATACTACACCATTACAATATTAGAACTATTGATACTACACCATTACAACATTAGAACTAATGATACTACACCATTAGAACTACTGATACTACACCATTACAACATTAGAACTACTGATACTACAACATTACAATATTATAACTTTTGATACTACACCATTACAACAAAATAACTACTGATACTATACCATTAGTACTACTAATACTACACCATTATAACTACTGATACTACACCATTAGAACTAATGATACTACACCATTAGAACTACTGATACTACACCATTAGAACAACTGATACTACACCATTAGAACTACTGATACTACACCATTACAATATTAGAACTACTGATACTACACCATTACAACAAAATAACTACTGATACTACAACATTAGTACTATTGATACTACACCATTAGAACAACTGATACTACACCATTATAACTACTGATACTACACCATTAGAACTACTGATACTACACCATTAGAACAACTGATACTACACCATTAGAACTACTGATACTACACCATTACAATATTAGAACTACTGATACTTCAACTTTACAACATTAGAACTACTGATACTACACCATTATAACTACTGATACTACACCATTAGAACTACTGATACTACACCATTATAACTACTGATACTACAGCATTAGAACTACTGATAGTACACCATTAGAACATTAGAACTACTGATACTACACCATTATAACTACTGATACTACAGCATTAGAACTACTGATAGTACACCATTAGAACATTAGAACTTCTTATACTACACCATTAGAACTACTGATAGTACACCATTACAACATTAGAACTACTGATACTACAACATTAGAACTACTGATACTACACCATTACAACATTAGAACTACTGATACTACACCATTACAACATTAGAACTACTGATACTACACAATTACAACATTAGAACTACTGATACTACACCATTACAACATTAGAACTACTGATACTACACCATTAGAACTACTGATACTACACCATTACAACATTAGAACTACTGATACTACACCATTACAACATTAGAACTACTGATACTACACCATTAGAACTACTGATACTACACCATTAGAACTACTGATACTACACCATTACAATATTAGAACTACTGATACTACACCATTACAATATTAGAACTACTGATACTATACCATTAGAACTACCGATACTATACCATTACAATATTAGAACCACTGATACTACAATATTAGAACTACTGATACTATACCATTAGAACTACTGATACTACACCATTAGAACTACTGATACTACACCATTACAATATTAGAACTACTGATACTACAATATTAGAACTACTGATACTACACCATTAGAACTAATGATACTACACCATTACAAAATTATAACTACTGATACTATTCCATTAGAACTACTGATACTACACCATTACAACTATCGATACTACACCATTACAACATTAGAACTACTGATACTACACCATTACAACATTAGAACTACTGATACTACACCATTACAATATTAGAACTATTGATACTACACCATTACAACATTAGAACTAATGATACTACACCATTAGAACTACTGATACTACACCATTACAACATTAGAACTACTGATACTACAACATTACAATATTATAACTTTTGATACTACACCATTACAACAAAATAACTACTGATACTATACCATTAGTACTACTGATACTACACCATTATAACTACTGATACTACACCATTAGAACTACTGATACTACAACATTAGTACTACTGATACTACACCATTAGAACTACTGATCCTACACCATTAGAACTAACGATACTACACCATTAGAAATACTGATACTACACCATTATAACTACTGATACTACACCATTAGAACTACTGATACTACACCATTAGAACAACTGATACTACACCATTAGAACTACTGATACTAAACCATTAGAACTACTGATACTACACCATTACAATTACTGATACTACACCATTATAACTACTGATACTACAGCATTAGAACTACTGATACTACACCATTATAACTATCGATACTACACCATTACAACATTATAACTACTGATACTACACCATTGCAACATTAGAACTACTGATACTACACCATTACAACATTAGAACTACTGATACTACACCATTACAATATTAGAACTATTGATACTACACCATTACAACATTAGAACTAATGATACTACACCATTAGAACTACTGATACTACACCATTACAACATTAGAACTACTGATACTACAACATTACAATATTATAACTTTTGATACTACACCATTACAACAAAATAACTACTGATACTATACCATTAGTACTACTAATACTACACCATTATAACTACTGATACTACACCATTAGAACTAATGATACTACACCATTAGAACTACTGATACTACACCATTAGAACAACTGATACTACACCATTAGAACTACTGATACTACACCATTACAATATTAGAACTACTGATACTACACCATTACAACAAAATAACTACTGATACTACAACATTAGTACTATTGATACTACACCATTAGAACAACTGATACTACACCATTATAACTACTGATACTACACCATTAGAACTACTGATACTACACCATTAGAACAACTGATACTACACCATTAGAACTACTGATACTACACCATTACAATATTAGAACTACTGATACTTCAACTTTACAACATTAGAACTACTGATACTACACCATTAGAACTACTGATACTACACCATTAGAACTACTGATACTACACCATTATAACTACTGATACTACAGCATTAGAACTACTGATAGTACACCATTAGAACATTAGAACTACTGATACTACACCATTATAACTACTGATACTACAGCAATAGAACAACTGATAGTACACCATTAGAACATTAGAACTTCTTATACTACACCATTATAACTACTGATACTACAGCATTAGAACTACTGATAGTACACCATTACAACATTAGAACTACTGATACTACAACATTAGAACTACTGATACTACACCATTACAACATTAGAACTACTGTTACTACACCATTACAACATTAGAACTACTGATACTACACCATTACAACATTAGAACTACTGATACTACACCATTACAACATTAGAACTACTGATACTACACCATTAGAACTACTGATACTACACCATTACAACATTAGAACTACTGATACTACACCATTACAACATTAGAACTACTGATACTACACCATTAGAACTACTGATACTACGCCATTAGAACTACTGATACTACACCATTAGAACTACTGATACTACACCATTAGAACTACTGATACTACACCATTAGAACTACTGATACTACACCATTACAATATTAGAACTACTGATACTACACCATTACAATATTAGAACTACTGATACTATACCATTAGAACTACCGATACTATACCATTACAATATTAGAACCACTGATACTACAATATTAGAACTACTGATACTATACCATTAGAACTACTGATACTACACCATTAGAACTACTGATACTACACCATTACAATATTAGAACTACTGATACTACAATATTAGAACTACTGATACTACACCATTAGAACTAATGATACTACACCATTACAAAATTATAACTACTGATACTATTCCATTAGAACTACTGATACTACACCATTACAACTATCGATACTACACCATTACAACATTAGAACTACTGATACTACACCATTACAACATTAGAACTACTGATACTACACCATTACAATATTAGAACTATTGATACTACACCATTACAACATTAGAACTAATGATACTACACCATTAGAACTACTGATACTACACCATTACAACATTAGAACTACTGATACTACAACATTACAATATTATAACTTTTGATACTACACCATTACAACAAAATAACTACTGATACTATACCATTAGTACTACTGATACTACACCATTATAACTACTGATACTACACCATTAGAACTACTGATACTACAACATTAGTACTACTGATACTACACCATTAGAACTACTGATACTACACCATTAGAACAACTGATACTACACCATTAGAACTACTGATACTAAACCATTAGAACTACTGATACTACACCATTACAATTACTGATACTACACCATTATAACTACTGATACTACAGCATTAGAACTACTGATACTACACCATTATAACTATCGATACTACACCATTACAACATTAGAACTACTGATACTACACCATTGCAACATTAGAACTACTGATACTACACCATTACAACATTAGAACTACTGATACTACACCATTACAATATTAGAACTACTGATACTACACCATTACAACATTAGAACTACTGATACTACACCATTAGAACTACTGATACTACACCATTACAACATTAGAACTACTGATACTACACCATTACAACATTAGAACTACTGATACTACACCATTAGAACTACTGATACTACGCCATTAGAACTACTGATACTACACCATTAGAACTACTGATACTACACCATTAGAACTACTGATACTACACCATTAGAACTACTGATACTACACCATTACAATATTAGAACTACTGATACTACACCATTACAATATTAGAACTACTGATACTATACCATTAGAACTACCGATACTATACCATTACAATATTAGAACCACTGATACTACAATATTAGAACTACTGATACTATACCATTAGAACTACTGATACTACACCATTAGAACTACTGATACTACACCATTACAATATTAGAACTACTGATACTACAATATTAGAACTACTGATACTACACCATTAGAACTAATGATACTACACCATTACAAAATTATAACTACTGATACTATTCCATTAGAACTACTGATACTACACCATTACAACTATCGATACTACACCATTACAACATTAGAACTACTGATACTACACCATTACAACATTAGAACTACTGATACTACACCATTACAATATTAGAACTATTGATACTACACCATTACAACATTAGAACTAATGATACTACACCATTAGAACTACTGATACTACACCATTACAACATTAGAACTACTGATACTACAACATTACAATATTATAACTTTTGATACTACACCATTACAACAAAATAACTACTGATACTATACCATTAGTACTACTGATACTACACCATTATAACTACTGATACTACACCATTAGAACTACTGATACTACAACATTAGTACTACTGATACTACACCATTAGAACTACTGATACTACACCATTAGAACAACTGATACTACACCATTAGAACTACAGATACTAAACCATTAGAACTACTGATACTACACCATTACAATTACTGATACTACACCATTATAACTACTGATACTACAGCATTAGAACTACTGATACTACACCATTATAACTATCGATACTACACCATTACAACATTAGAACTACTGATACTACACCATTGCAACATTAGAACTACTGATACTACACCATTACAACATTAGAACTACTGATACTACACCATTACAATATTAGAACTATTGATACTACACCATTACAACATTAGAACTAATGATACTACACCATTAGAACTACTGATACTACACCATTACAACATTAGAACTACTGATACTACAACATTACAATATTATAACTTTTGATACTACACCATTACAACAAAATAACTACTGATACTATACCATTAGTACTACTGATACTACACCATTATAACTACTGATACTACACCATTAGAACTAATGATACTACACCATTAGAACTACTGATACTACACCATTAGAACAACTGATACTACACCATTAGAACTACTGATACTACACCATTACAATATTAGAACTACTGATACTACACCATTACAACAAAATAACTACTGATACTACAACATTAGTACTATTGATACTACACCATTAGAACAACTGATACTACACCATTATAACTACTGATACTACACCTTTAGAACTACTGATACTACACCATTAGAACAACTGATACTACACCATTAGAACTACTGATACTACACCATTACAATATTAGAACTACTGATACTTCAACTTTACAACATTAGAACTACTGATACTACACCATTATAACTACTGATACTACACCATTAGAACTACTGATACTACACCATTATAACTACTGATACTACAGCATTAGAACTACTGATAGTACACCATTAGAACATTAGAACTACTGATACTACACCATTATAACTACTGATACTACAGCATTAGAACTACTGATAGTACACCATTAGAACATTAGAACTTCTTATACTACACCATTATAACTACTGATACTACAGCATTAGAACTATTGATAGTACACCATTACAACATTAGAACTACTGATACTACAACATTTGAACTACTGATACTACACCATTACAACATTAGAACTACTGATACTACAACATT